>NC_092226.1:16907001-16909501 GCF_036320965.1 Panulirus ornatus
CAGGCATACATTGCCACTCAGAATATCACTGGTCAGATGGGGACGCGTGACTGTCGCTCCAAGAGTCTTTGACTGGTCCACACTGGCGCGGGATGATGACACGCGTTGTGAGCAACGCTCGCGGGAGTTTCAATCACAATACTACCGACGCCCAGCCTTGTGGTCATGTGAACGTTCCTCTGGTGGTCTGTGTTGCAGAATGACACGTTATTCGTCCACTTGGTTCTTTGCTAAAGAATGAGCAAGAGAGCTGGTAACCTGAACACCACGTATGTATATTTATACATGTACCCGTACGGTCCTCGTGGTACTTCGTGGAAATCTGATGGTACACAGCGAGTGGGAAAAGGATATGTCCGCAGTACGTTACTGACCAGAAAGTGGTGGGAAAAAAAATATGAGTATGTGTTTCTGCGCGCGCGTGTGTGTGTGTGTGTGTGTGTGTGTGTTGTCTTTAATGCATTATGTGGGTGAGTGTATTATGTAGTTTATATATATATATATATATATATATATATATATATATATATATATATATATATATATATATATATATATATATATATATATATATATAAGACGGAGTGTTGAGCGTGACCAAAGGGTGTCACATTGCCACCACCACACGTACCACTTATACCACAACCGGAACTAACGCTACCACCTCCTGTACCACCATCACCACCACAGCCTGTACAACTACAACCACCACCACCACTACCACTACTGTTACTAGTATCCCCACAACCACCTCCATGGCTACCCTCCATCACCACCTCCACCAGTCCCCCGACGCTATTGCCACCACCACCACCACCGGCTAGGGCCATCGGGAGAAAGCTTGGAGGGGTCACCGGTGGTCAGGAGCACTGGAGGTGCTGGCTGGCAGCCCCTCCACCCATCACTATCAGTCATGGCCCATCACTGCCCCTCACCACCCGTCATTGCTCCTCACCACCCATCATTGCTCTTCCACCCATCACTGCCCCTCACCACCAGTCATTGCTCCTCACCACCCATCACTGCCCCTCACCACCCATCACTTCCCCTCACCACCCATCACTGCCCCTCACCACCCATCACTGCCCCTCACCACCCATCACTGCCCCTCACCACCCATCACTGCCCCTCACCACCCTTCAATGTTCCTCACCACAAATCACTTACCCTCATCGCCTTTCAATCAGCCAGAGTGCTCCAGTGTGGCCTTACCTTACAACCCCTGCAGTCTGATGAACCTTACAAACCTGCTCCTACCCACCACACCTGCTGCCACACCTGTCCCCCGTCACCACCACAACTGCCTCCATCAAAACCTTTCATCATCATATCCTCCCAACACCTGTTAGCCACCACATCTGCCCCATTACACCTGTCTCCCTCCTCTTTGCACTACAGTTACCCCACCACACCCTACACATACCTCTAGTGCACTCCAGATCCTTCTGTTATATTCCTCAGTCCTTACCACCTGCTATACACACCAGCACTCACCACCTGCTATACATACCAGCCCTTACCACCTGCTATACATACCAGCCCTTACCACCTGCTATACATACCAGCCCTTACCACCTGCTATACATACCAGCCCCTACCACCTGCTGTACACCTCAGCCCTCACCCCATGCTATACATACCAGCCCTTACCTCCTGCTATACACACCAGCCCTCACCACCTGCTATACACACCAGCCCTCACCACCTGCTATACACCTAAGCCCTTACCCCATGCTATACATACCAGCCCTTACCTCCCACTATACACTTCAGTCCTTACCACCTGCTATACACACCAGCACTCACCACCTGCTATACACACCAGCCCTCACCACCTGCTATACACCTAAGCCCTTACCCCATGCTATACATACCAGCCCTTACCTCCCACTATACACTTCAGTCCTTACCACCTGCTATACACACCAGCACTCACCACCTGCTATACACACCAGCCCTCACCACCTGCTATACACTACAAGTGTTCCGGACTTTACCATACTTGTTTTCGGCAACGCACCACACCCGTCCTCCACCACACCTGTCACCCACCACGCAATACACCTGTCGTCCACTACGCAACACACACACCCGTCCCCCGCCACACCTATCGACCACTACGCAACACACACACCTGTCTCCCACCACACCTATCGACCACTACGCAACACACACACCTGTCCCCCACCACACCTGTCGGCCACTACGCAACACACACACCCTCGTCCCACACCACACCTGTCGTCCACTACGCAACACACACACCCTCGTCCCACACCACACCTGTCGACCACTACGCAACACACACACCCTCGTCCCCCACCACACCTGTCGTCCACTACGCAACACACACACCCTCGTCCCACACCACACCTGTCGTCCACTACGCAACACACACACCCTCGTCCCACACCACACCTGTCGTCCACTACGCAACACACACACCCTCGTCCCCCACCACACCTGTCGCCCACCACGCAATACACCTGTCGTCCACTAC
>NC_092226.1:16919501-17154501 GCF_036320965.1 Panulirus ornatus
AGTGTGGCGTTCACTATGGACATACATCCAACTTCCCGTTGCAGAAGTCTCCTCAGTTTTGTTCTTCTTCGGGAGTGAGGCTGGAAATACACGAGATGATACATAAACGGTCAGGAATACACGGTATGACCGCAAGTCTCTTGCTGAGGTATACTTTTGTTCTTCTTGATGGACTCCATCACAGCTGTGCTATTAGATGAGTGAGTCTCCTGTGTATGTTGATTTCTCAGAACAGAGCAGATCTGAAGTCTTTCACGACAGATTCCCTGACGTTTTCAGTGAGACGTCCGTATGCCTTGTTTCACGAACACGATTAAAAGTTTTTTTAGGGGGAAGAGGTGGTCGGACATGCAGTAATTTCCGGCTCAACTTTCCTCCCCCTGTGGCCGCCAGCACCTGGAGGTGATGACTAACTCATTCGGTGTCCCGCTGCAGCTGACGCGAACCACCGCTAGCAAGACTGCACCTCTCCCTCCTCCACCCCCACCTTCCCTCAGCTGGTGTTTGTCAGGTTTGTCCTGTCGAAGTCTTAAGTCATTCCTCCCCTAAGTACGACGTTACGGCGCTTGAGTACAAAGGTGCGACGACCCTCAGACATCGTGGCATGACCTGCACAGGGGTCGTGCTGTCATGTATCAGTGGTCGTGCTGTCGTAGTCAAGGGTTAAAGTACACTCACTGGTACAGTCTCGGGTACATTTACCGTCAGATTAAGTCACGAAATCAAAGTTTCTTGTATTTACGTCTGTAGCCGAGCTGTCGGAAAGCTGACGCCTCCCAAGCCTAACGAAACTCATAATGTCTTTTTGAAGAAGATCGAGGAAAATAAAGACCTTCAGAAGGCATGAACTGCGTGGGCGAGACTTCCTCACAACACGGACGTTAGTTCTGTAGAAGACAGTGCCAATCCTTTGGCTGTTGACGGATCTTCTACACAAGGCAGGACGCGAACGAGTACATGTTGAAGCTTCATTTGGACGACTGCTGCTGGTGTACCGCTTCTGTAACTGTCACCACTACGGGCCACAGCTTTCTCTCCTGCGTTCCCTCGAAGAGATCCTGAAGATGTTTACACATGTTGCTTTCCTTCGACCGATGTCTCGTCCCGGCTGGACCCTTCTTCCGGACTTGGTTGACAGAGGAAGCCACTGGATGTTTATCGTCGTTCCATCAACATATGTTGTGGGTAAACCTGGAAGTCCAGACGATGGGTTTTTCCAGTCGTCTAGATCTCTGGATTTTTTGGTCTTGTGTATGAGGTCGTTCATGTCCTAATTTGGGATTATTTTTTCCTTTTGTGTTCGTGAAAAATTTGAAAGAAAATGAAAAGAGGTCCTCGAGAACACGTCCCCTCCCCCCTGCCCCCTGAGAACACGCCCCTGAGAACATGCCCCCTGAGAACACTCCCCCTCCGAGAACATGCCCCCTGAGAACACACACCCCCTGAGAACACTCCCCTCTCCCTCTTTTCAGAGGAGGAAATCGGCAGGTTGTTTATCCCGGGGCCCATGATCTATTTCCCTGGGAGAGGCTCTTCTCCTCCCCCAAGGGACCCATGATCGACGTTCCTGGGAGAGGCGCACCTCCTCCCCCAGGGGCCCATGATCGACGCCCCTGGGAGAGGCTCACCTCCCCCAAGGGACCCATGATCGACGCCCCTGGGAGAGGCGCACCTCCTCCCCCAGGGGCCCATGATCGACGCCCCTGGGAGAGGCGCACCTCCTCCATGATTTCTTGAGCCACGTCAAGCAGGATGCGGACCTACACTGATTACGACCATTGTACACAACTTCTGAGTCTCCTTTTATCGGGTTCCTGCAGCTTGGTGGCTACACTCCGCGCAGGAGCAGGGGAAGGACGGTTTCCCTAGGAACGAGAAGGTTCTTGACGATACACCATAAACTTGTTCGATCATAGACGATGATGCTGCCACAGTGAGGATGACCGACCACTTGCAGGCGGAGTCTGGTAACACCTACCGTGTGTGTGTATATATATATATATATATATATATATATATATATATATATATATATATATATATATATATATATATAGTATAGACATTCTGTAAGATTGATATTTCGTAGGTTTTCCGTAAAATTCAATCTTCTGAAAGACATTCATCAAAGCAAAGGAAATATTAAGGTTTTCAGTATCAGAAATGCGATCTACATTATGTATACCCGGGAGTCCGCAACGACTTGTCTCTACCAGTGGTGTGAGAGACAGACCACGACCCTCCAGGCCCACTGTACAGAACCTGGTTCAGCGGTCACAATGTTGGGTATCCAGACACTGCACCACGACCCTGATGGTTCTGAAACTGCTGAGTTGATGATAGCCAGTTTGTGGTGGCATATGGAATAATCAGCTTCTAATACGAAACCGTCTTATTTGTGGTCGTCATCTCTATTGTCCTGAAGTTCAGTCTGAAGTAGATGCTTTCAGCCAGTTAGACCGACGTACTTCGGTTGTGTGGATGTGAACGATGCGTGTCATGATTTTCGTGGTGATGTGAGAAGGAGATGGAATGAGTATTTTGAAGGTTTGTTGAATGTGTTTGATGATAGAGTGGCAGATATAGGGTGTTTTGGTCGAGGTGGTGTGCAAAGTGAGAGGGTTAGGGAAAATGATTTGGTAAACAGAGAAGAGGTAGTGAAAGCTTTGCGGAAGATGAAAGCCGGCAAGGCAGCAGGTTTGGATGGTACTGCAGTGGAATTTATTAAAAAAGGGGGTGACTGTATTGTTGACTGGTTGGTAAGGTTATTTAATGTATGTATGACTCATGGTGAGGTGCCTGAGGATTGGCGGAATGCGTGCATAGTGCCATTGTACAAAGGCAAAGGGGATAAGGTATAAGGTATAAGTTTGTTGAGTATTCCTGGTAAATTATATGGGAGGGTATTGATTGAGAGGGTGAAGGCATGTACAGAGCATCAGATTGGGGAAGAGCAGTGTGGTTTCAGAAGTGGTAGAGGATGTGTGGATCAGGTGTTTGCTTTGAAGAATGTATGTGAGAAATACTTAGAAAAGCAAATGGATTTGTATGTAGCATTTATGGATCTGGAGAAGGCGTATGATAGAGTTGATAGAGATGCTCTGTGGAAGGTATTAAGAATATATGGTGTGGGAGGAAAGTTGTTAGAAGCAGTGAAAAGTTTTTATCGAGGATGTAAGGCATGTGTACGTGTAGGAAGAGAGGAAAGTGATTGGTTCTCAGTGAATGTAGGTTTGAGGCAGGGGTGTGTGATGTCTCCATGGTTGTTTAATTTGTTTATGGATGGGGTTGTTAGGGAGGTAAATGCAAGAGTTTTGGAAAGAGGGGCAAGTATGAAGTCTGTTGGGGATGAGAGAGCTTGGGAAGTGAGTCAGTTGTTGTTCGCTGATGATACAGCGCTGGTGGCTGATTCATGTGAGAAACTGCAGAAGCTGGTGACTGAGTTTGGTAAAGTGTGTGGAAGAAGAAAGTTAAGAGTAAATGTGAATAAGAGCAAGGTTATTAGGTACAGTAGGGTTGAGGGTCAAGTCAATTGGGAGGTGAGTTTGAATGGAGAAAAACTGGAGGAAGTGAAGTGTTTTAGATATCTGGGAGTGGATCTGGCAGCGGATGGAACCATGGAAGCGGAAGTGGATCATAGGGTGGGGGAGGGGGCGAAAATTCTGGGGGCCTTGAAGAATGTGTGGAAGTCAAGAACATTATCTCGGAAAGCAAAAATGGGTATGTTTGAAGGAATAGTGGTTCCAACAATGTTGTATGGTTGCGAGGCGTGGGCTATGGATAGAGTTGTGCGCAGGAGGATGGATGTGCTGGAAATGAGATGTTTGAGGACAATGTGTGGTGTGAGGTGGTTTGATCGAGTGAGTAACGTAAGGGTAAGAGAGATGTGTGGAAATAAAAAGAGCGTGGTTGAGAGAGCAGAAGAGGGTGTTTTGAAGTGGTTTGGGCACATGGAGAGAATGAGTGAGGAAAGATTGACCAAGAGGATATATGTGTCGGAGATGGAGGGAACGAGGAGAAGAGGGAGACCAAATTGGAGGTGGAAAGATGGAGTGAAAAAGATTTTGTGTGATCGGGGCCTGAACATGCAGGAGGGTGAAAGGAGGGCAAGGAATAGAGTGAATTGGAGCGATGTGGTATACCGGGGTTGACGTGCTGTCAGTGGATTGAATCAAGGCATGTGAAGCGTCTGGGGTAAACCATAGAAAGCTGTGTAGGTATGTATATTTGCGTGTGTGGACGTATGTATATACATGTGTATGGGGGGGGGGGGTTGGGCCATTTCTTTCGTCTGTTTCCTTGCGCTACCTCGCAAACGCGGGAGACAGCGACAAAGTATAATAAAAAAAATAATACTCCCGGGATTTTAGGGAAGGTTCCTGGCCTTTTTCTGGGGAAGGGAGGAGAGGTGGTTCTCCTCCTCCTCCTCTGCTTCCCCATGAGTCGTCCCAGCTGTTGTACAGCTGAGACCTTTGAAAGCACAACTCATAGAAAAAAGGTTTTTATTTCCACTTCCGTCAAGAGAAATTCCTTTTTTTTTTTTTCATTTTTCATCCACCTGCATCACGACACGTGTCAGCTTTCCCGAGGGGGGGGTCTTTCAGTGTAATGTCTGCTGAATCGTGTGTGCTCTCTTCAGCGGGTAGACGCCAGGTTTCAGCATTCAGATTCTGGTGTTCCTGAAGGTGCACCACATCCCCAGGTGTTCTCATACCTTCCAACACAGGACGAACACCATGAACAAACTCCTTTTTTTTTTCTTTTTTTTTTTGACGTTTTGTTCTGTTCTTTTGGACTTTTGTGGTGTGGCGGTTCGCGTTCCTGGCCCTGACGCATCCACGGGGCCTCCCAGGGTCGAGCCGCATAGGTTTCGAATCCTGGTTGCGGCAGTCGGTCCACAGTCAACCCAGCTGTTCATCCACCCTTAGGGGGTTGGTCGATAAAATAGGTACCTGGTTCAGGCTTGTATATATCTTTTCTTTCTTTCAAACTATTCGCCATTTCCCCGCGTTAGCGAGGTAGCGTTAAGAACAGGACTGGGCCTTTGAGGGAATATCCTCACCTGGCCCCCTTCTCTGTTTTTTCTTTTGGAAAATGAATATATATATATATATATATATATATATATATATATATATATATATATATATATATATATATATATACATATATATATATATATATATATATATATATATATATATATATATATATATATAGCGTTAATGGGATGGGTTTGGTTAGGGCCTCAGTTGGCCGTGCCGTCTCAGCTAACATAAAAAAAACAAAAGACAGTTTCACTCTTGAAGGCTCCTACTGGGCGCCTGTGGCCGGTGTTCAGGTCGCCCTCGGGGAGGAAGAACCAGAGGGTGTTGTCGCCTTTATAGGTGGACGAGTTCTGGGAATCGAGTTGAATTTGTTCGTTACGATGGATGGGATTCCAGCCTCCTTGCTTGCGTCTTGAATCTGTCCTCTATAGAGTTCTTCACTGGTCCAGTGTGTCCATGTGTCTGGAGATCATTGGCAGCGTCTCGTGAGTCACGTGTGCCATGAGATCACTCTCAACATGCTGGTCATGTGGATTGGAATGTCAGTGGGCAAAGATGTGGACGCGAACTAGAACACTGTTGTCTTAAAGATGTGGATATAAATAGAGCCTTTTAGGGCCAGATTTAAACAAACTCAGCAAGAAATGCCACAACACCTTATTGTTAATAATAACAAGATAACCTGAAGGGTTTTTTTGAAGTTAGTATCCACTTTTTGCATCTAGTCGATAATATTTACCTCATGGAAATACATAATCATAATACGTGTAATGAAATATATATATGTATATATATATATATATATATATATATATATATATATATATATATATATTTTTAACTATTCGCCATTTCCCGCGTTAGCGAGGTAGCGTTAAGAACAGAGGACTGGGCCTTTTTTGGAATATCCTCACCTGGCCCCCTCTGTTCCTTCTTTTGGAAAATTAAAAAAAAAAGAAAAAAAAACGAGAGGGGAGGGTTTCCAGCCCCCCGCTCCCTCCCCTTTTAGTCGCCTTCTACGACACGCAGGGAATACGTGGGAAGTATTCTTAATCCCCTATCCCCAGGGATATATATATAAAAAGAGCGTGGTTGAGAGAGCAGAAGAGGGTGTTTTGAAATGGTTTGGGCACATGGAGAGAATGAGTGAGGAAAGATTGACCAAGAGGATATATGTGTCGGAGGTGGAGGGAACGAGGAGAAGAGGGAGACCAAATTGGAGGTGGAAAGATGGAGTGAAAAGGATTTTGTGTGATCGGGGCCTGAACATGCAGGAGGGTGAAAGGAGGGCAAGAAATAGAGTGAATTGGAGCGATGTGGTATACAGGGGTTGACGTGCTGTCAGTGGATTGAATCAAGGCATGTGAAGCGTCCGGGGTAAACCATGGAAAGCTGTGTAGGTATGTATATTTGCGTGTGTGGACGTGTGTATGTACATGTGTATGGGGGGGGGGGGGTTGGGCCATTTCTTTCGTCTGTTTCCTTGCGCTACCTCGCAAACGCGGGAGACAGCGACAAAGTATAAAAAAAAAAAAAAAAAAATATATATATATATATATATATATATATATATATATATATATATATATATATATTTATTTATATATATATAATGAATCAGCTTAGTAACCCTCTATGTAATATCAAGCCACTGGGGTCCAACTAAGACCCCATTGTGACCCCCCCCTCCTGTAATCCATTTGCGCTACCGCTCACAGGGTGAGCATGGGGTGCACAACACGTCCCCCAGGGTTACCGGGACAGATCAAATCCGATTCCTCAACGCCGATTCTAGGAAAGTCTCTCTATCAAGGTAAAGCTCGGGGAACCGATTCCAGTATGGGCAGGATAGACACTGATGCTTGCCTGATCCATCCAACTGTGCTATTCATCTTGTGGACGCGTTTACTTAGAGCCTCCTCATTTCGCGGGGTTGGGGGGGGGGGGGGGGTGTCAATCGACATTTTCTGTTCGTTACCAATCACTTGAAATTGAATTGACCTTTTCTCTCTCTCTCTCTCTCTCTCTCTCTCTCTCTCTCTCTCTCTCTCTCTCTCTCTCTCTCTCTCTCTCTCTCTCTCTCTCTCTCTCTCTTCCCCCTCAGGTCCCTGTCCACGTCGAGAGACCCCCTAAAATCTCGCTTTTATTGAAGTACAGAACCCTTTAATTACTCCACTGTTTACTCTCCATCAAGACTTTTCTCTCTGGGCGATGAGTGTCGGAGGCCCGGGGAGTGGGTTTGTATTGCCCCGAGCTGGCGCGGCTGGCGCATTCCCCCACCACCGCGCACTTTGAACCGCACGGGTTAGGTTCGTCGTGCTGTGTGAAGGGGGTCGACTCTCTCTGGGGGAGGATTCGATGCCTCGAGGAAATTATAGGATTTCTGATTGATATTCTTTTTTTTTTGTGTCTGTGTGTGTGTGTGTGTGTGTGTGTGGTGATGACAAGACACGGGCGTCTGAATGTCCTTATCAAGGCCATTTTATTCCTTGCGCTACCTCGCTAACGCGGGAGACAGCGACAAAGTATAATGAATATATATATATATATATATATATATATATATATATATATATATATATATATATATATATATATATATATATATATATATTTTTTTTTTTTTTTTTATCTAGCCCCCCCCCAAACCAGATACCCAATTTATCGACCAGCCCCTTAGGAAGGATGAACAGCTGGGTTGACTGCGGACCGATTTACCGCGACCAGGCTTCGAACCTATGTGGGCTCGACCACACCAGAGGGCTCGTCAATGCGTGGCGGTGAGTAACGCTAACCGCCACACCACAGAATTAGACAAATGGCGTGGCAATTTTTTTGCTCAGCCATGCAGTAGCAAGATCTGGTCAGTATTGACTAGTTTCCCCTAAGTTCAGGCCCACTTTTGGCATGGCTGCACCTCTGGTATTCCGTCATAGAAAACTGTACACAATTCCTCGCTGCCGTTGAAAATGGGAATATAAATCCAAGACTCTCGATGTGTTAAGAGAGCTACGTGACTTGGCCCGGACGAGCAGCAACCTGTTAAGGGGCCGTGTCGCAGCTGTCCCATTGATTTCCACTCCCTGGGGTCTTCTCTTCCTCCTCCTCCTCCTCCTCCTCCTCCTCTGGCGGCAGAGATACTTCGCACATCGTTTCTCTCTCTCTCTCTCTCTCTCTCTCTCTCTCTCTCTCTCTCTCTCTCTCTCTCTCTCTCTCTCTCCATGTGAATCAGGGGATCGAGTCTCCTCTCCCGTGAAGAGAGAGAGAGAGAGAGAGAGAGAGAGAGAGAGAGAGAGAGAGAGAGAGAGAGAGAGAGAGAGAGAGGCCTCGACTCCGTCTTCCCCACATCGTAAACACCGACGCCCTTGATATCGTTTAATCCTCGGAACTTGTGGATCATCATCACCTGCCGGTCTCCTGAGCGTACACACCTTCGGTTCTCTCTCTCTCTCTCTCTCTCTCTCTCTCTCTCTCTCTCTCTCTCTCTCTCTCTCTCTCTCTCTCTCTCTCTCTCTCTCTCTCTCCGTGGGGAGGGTGACGGTACGCCCCAGTGATGACGTGATGGTGATGACGTGATGGTGATGACGTTGGCCGCACCAAATCGTTATTTGCAAGAGTCACCCCGTCGTGTTCAAGGGCCGCGCCCTTGGGCTCAGGGGGTTGTGCCGTCGTGCCTAAGGGTCGTGTCGTCATACATAAGCTTATTGCTGTCGTGCTCAAGCGTCGCACCGTCGTGCTCAAGGGCACGTGCTGTCGTGCTCAAGCGTCGCACCGTCTTGCTCAAGCGTCGTACCGTCTTGCTCAAGAGAGCCATTCCAATGTACTGTTTAACTGGCCACCTCAGTGTCACACCCTGGTGGCACAAGGTGGCCAGAGTTCTGGTTGACCTTCAGTTGCTCAGGATTCGCCTGCCTCACAGCCTGGGTCTGTCCCACTGTCTTTACATGGCCCTCTACCCCAGCCCTGGCCCATAGCCTGGGTCTGTCCCACTGTCTTTACATGGCCCTCTACCCCAGCTCTAGCCCACAGTCTGAGTCTGACCCACTGTGTTTACATGGCCCTCTTCCCCAGCCTTGGCCCACAGACTGGGTCTGACCCACTGTTTTTACATGGCCCTCTACCCCAGCTCTAGCCCACAGCCTGGGTCTGACCCACTGTCTTTACATGGCCCTCTACCCCAGCCCTGGCCCGTGCTGGCCTCTGCCAATTAGGACGCCACAACACAGCCGAGCCGTCCTAGGGGTCTTCATGGCTCAGCAGTGACCTCCTCAGAGGTTATTAGAGGGAAATAGATGTTCGTAATGAAGGAAAAGTCTGTTCAGTGGGCCATAAGCCGGTCAGATAATGATCGAAAAACCGGATCATAGCCAGGTAGGTAGCCAGCCCCTCATACAACTCGTGTAGTTCCTTTCAAAACATCCCTCTGTACCCTCATATCATCCCTTTGGATCCCCTAACAACATCCTTCTAGATCCCCACATAACATCCCTCTGGATCCCCTCATAACATCCCTCTGGATCCCCACATAACATCCCTCTGGATCCCCTCATAACATCCCTCTGGATCCCCTCATAACATCCCTCTGGATCCCCTCATAACATCCCTCTGGATCCCCTAACAACATCCTTCTGGATCCCCTCATAACATCCCTCTGGATCCCCTCATAACATCCCTCTGGATCCCCTCATAACATCCCTCTGGATCCCCTCATAACATCCCTCTGGATCCCCTCATAACATCCCTCTGGATCCACACATAACATCCCTTTGGATCCCCTCATAACATCCCTCTGGATCCCCACATAACATCCCTCTGGATCCCCTCATAACATCCCTCTGGATCCCCTCATAACATCCCTCTGGATCCCCTCATAACATCCCTCTGGATCCCCTAACAACATCCCTCTGGATCCCCTCATAACATCCCTCTGGATCCCCTCATAACATCCCTCTGGATCCACACATAACATTCCTCTGGATCCCCTCATAACATCCCTCTGGATCCCCTCATAACATCCCTCTGGATCCACACATAACATCCCTCTAGATCCCCTTATAATAACCTGGACTCCCTCATAACGTCCTGGATTCTCTCGAAATCCCTTTGGAAACCCTCATAACATCCTTCTGGACCCACCTTATACATGAATGAAAACAGGTATTCCTCGCTAGATGACTATTTGAATCTTGCACACAACGAGAGGATGCGAAGTGAGAGCCATGGGGAGTGGTTAGGTGAGGAGAGGACTGGTGGTGTGAGAAAGAATACAGGAAAGAGCTACATGAAGATCTTTATTTCCCTCTAAGGCTCAGTCATCTCTACTGGACGCTGCCTTGCTCACGCGGGAAATATCGAATATGCATGAAAGATATATATATATATATATATATATATATATATATATATATATATATATATATATATATATATATATATATATTTTTTTTTGCTTTGTCGCTGTCTCCCGCGTTTGCGAGGTAGCGCAAGGAAACAGACGAAAGAAATGGCCCAACCCACCCCCATACACATGTATATACATACGTCCACACACGCAAATATACATACCTACATCGAAGAGACGAAGCTAGGACGCTTCGTCTCTTCGATGTATATCAGCTGACTATTATATTTTCTCTTGTGTCTCCCCTGATGATGTGATTATTACACGAAAGTGCACTTGGGAACTTTTCATGTTTCATTTTCCCCGTGGACTCATAGGAATATCTTGATCACACGCAAAATTGTGATCCTTTTCAATATATATATATATATATATATATATATATATATATATATATATATATATATATATATATATATATATATATATATATATATGTATATATATATATATATATATATATATATATATATATATATATATATATATATATATATATATATATATATATATATATATATATATATACATGTATATATATATATATATATATATATATATATATATATATATATATATATATATATATATATATATATATATATATAGATAGATAGATAGATAGATAGATATAAAGATAGGTAGATAGATAGGTAGATAGATAGGTAAACAGCGATTGAGCATAGTAAATAGATAGATGAATATATATATATATATATATATATATATATATATATATATATATATATATATATATATATATATATATATATATATATATATATATATATATATATATGCCTTTATCTGATCTATTTCCCTCGGCTTAGGGCTGAGAGGGTTGGCAATATGAGCAGGTCATATGTAGAACTGTCCCTATACCTGATTTATAGTCATTAGAGGTTAATAATGCATTGCAGCAGGCGATGTTATCTATGTGTGGCAACCATGTTGAACAATGTATTGACAGGTCATGTTCCGGCCCCCCGACCTCATACTGAACACATGAAATGTTCAGCTGCACAAGATCTGCCCCCTGCGGGTGATGCTGTGTGTGTGTGTGTCTGTCTGTCTGTCTGTCTGTGTGCGCAAAGTAATGATAATAATGATAATGGTAATGATAATAATAATGATAATGATAATGATAGTAGTATAATGATAATAGTATAATAATAATAATAATGATAATGATAATAATAATAATAATGTAATAATAATAATAATAATGATAATTATAATAATGTTAATGATAACAGTAGTAAATAATGATAGTAATAATAGTAATGATAATAGTAATGATAATGATGTTAATAAGAAATATAAAAATAATAGCAACATTCATAATAATGATAATGACGGTACAGAGTAATAAACTATTTATGGAATAAACTACCAGCAAAAGCTGGAAATATTCCGAAACTACATACGCTATAAAGGGATGAGGTCAGCATCCAATTTACATTTATCTGATGACGTTCACTTGGGGACGTTGTTAAAGCTGTCTGTACGAGCTAGGATACGCTGGATGCTGCTGCGGTATAGAACTGCAACGCGGGGACGAGGGATCACAGGTGACAGTGTGCGACGGTGGTGGGGATGATGCAATACCTTTTCTGCCAAGTCGTGGGCAAAGTCCAGGTGTTGGTGGTAAAGCGTCGGGAGGATCAGTGTTACGAGACCTTCTCCATAATTGATGTAAGAGAGTCCTAGGATGATCTTGGATATCCTTTCTTGTACCTTGTCTCGTCGCCCCGGGAGGGTCGCGGAAGATTTAGGACAAGGAGGCGGAGGTGAATGTGGAAAGAAATGGGAGTTGTGTAGATGGTCTTAGGTGGAGGGAGGCCAGGTGTCCTGAGTCGACTATTAATGGAGAGCAGATTAGAGGAGGATTGGATGATGGTGCTGACGCGTTCCCTCCACCTTGACTTGTCGTCCAAAGTTGTGTCGAGGATCTTTGTTGACCGGACGAACATCCCGGAGGAATCTAGCGGCCTTGATTGTAGTGGGGTGAGGGAGGACATGGTTGAAGGCAAGGCTGGAGTGCATAACTATGGTCTCACTCTGGTTGGTGGGAACGCTGGTGGCTGTGGTTCAGTTCATGAGGTACCTGAGGGGAGGGTGTTCTGCTGAGCTGGGTAGTCGGAAGTATTATCGTCAGCACTGAAGAGTCGATGGCGTGTTCCTACATGCATGGGCCAGGGTCTCGCTTCTAGGGATAAGGAAACACAAAGGCACCATCTTCGTGTCCAGCGGAACGCCAGAGTTGAGGGGGACTGAAAGGTGGAGGATGGTCTCTCAGAAGCATGCAAACTGAAGACGCTTGCCGCCAAACTCCCGCAACCTTGGAGTGATCCTTCATCGCTGTCCAAGGTGGAAAGCTTTGCTGAGCTCAACACGAGTAGTAAAAGCCACAGAGGTCTTGTGTGTGTGTGTGTGTGTGTGTGTGTGTGTGTGTGTTGTGTGTGTGTGTGTGTCCTTGGCGGCGCAAATACACTCATACACTGAACTCTTGAGTCTGGCTACATCCTGGGGACTTAAGTTCGTCGTGATCATAAATTACCTGTTTGTCTAACCATGATGTGCCTGGTGCAGGTTCTGCCTTAATGAGGAGTTAGCTGGTAAGTCATGAGACCTCAATATGACGTGTGCTGCACTTTACTTATGTTCATCATGTGATGATATGATCAATATATCAAGAATTATCAAGATTTATCGGAAGGTTCATCAATAATTAAGTTTGGTCTCGCCATATTGTGGATGCTTCAGCGTAGCTGGATGTTGTCCCTTAAGCATACCGTACAACCCTTGAGCACAACCGTATAGCCCTTGAGCACGATGGTACAACCCTTGAGCACAACTGTACAGCTCTTGAGCACGGTGGTACAACCCTTGAGCACAACTGTACAACCTTTGGGCACGATAATACGACCCTTGAACACTACAGCTCTTGAGCACGACGAGACAACCATTTAAGTACGATGATATGACCCTTATGTACGACGATGTAGCCCTTCGATAGTACAGCCCTTGAGTATGATGGTCTGACCTTTAATCTGACCCATTTGTGGCAGGTCGAAGGTCACGCCACCATCACGTCTGAGGTATTAAGAGCATCACAACACACGTATTATGGTTTAACCTGACATAAGTAAGAGCTCATAATCCACGTTTCATAACTGATAGATATAATTACATGTTAGCTTACCTGTCTATAAATACATAACAGTTACCTTGATTATATATCAAAGCCTTTGGGTTTATAGTTCGTCTTAGACGCTATGGTTAGCCTCTTTTTTTTCATATTGATTAAAAGAAATGATAGATATTTCGACAACCTGCAGTCATAATGATGTTGGAGAATTGGAGGAAAATAGCCTCTAGCTCCCCCCTGTGGTAGTTGGATGACCCGTGTGGGGAATGCTGGAGTCCCGGATGAACGGCTATACGGTTAAAGGGTATCTCACCTATGACCTGTGCTGTGGAGGTCAGCCGTGTCCTTGCCGTCCCTGAAGGATGACCTCGGATGCTTCCTCTTGGACTTAAAAAGGGTGACCTCGGATGCGTCCTCTTGGACTTGAAGAGAATGACCTCTGAGGTCAAGCCGCTGCTGGAGGAGTCACTACAGCTGTAGGTATAAGAACTAACAGACCGGGAGACGTGTTACGTGTGCGTTCCAACAGAATTGGGAACATGAGACGTAACATTGCTGCCCAGCGGTACGAAGTAACGCTACGGTACATTGTATTGCTACAGTAGTGGCCCTCGGGACAAAGAACTGACTGTTACGGTATATGTATCAGCGGCACGAAGACCTTACGGTACACAACAGAGGGACATGGTACCGCTCCACCTACTGCAGGCGGGTGTACCGCTCTCCTGCAAACACAACATGTCTGTGGAAGTCCTTCTGTACCGTGCCTCTCGCTCGAAGAAAATCGTCCCTCTCTCTTCGGAACACTTTTCAACCTCTTAAGCACGACGGTACGACCCTTGAGCACGACGGCACGACCCTTGAGCATGACGGTACGACCCTTGAGCACGACGATACGACCCTTGAGCACGACGGCACGACCCTTGAGCATGACGGTACGACCCTTGAGCATGACGGTACGACCCTTGAGCACGACGGCACGACCCTTGAGCACGACGGTACGACCCTTGAGCATGACGGCACGACCCTTGAGCACGAAGGCACGACCCTTGAGCACGACGGCACGGCCCTTGAGCAGGAAGGTTACGTACCTCGAGCTAGATGGTCCGTCCCTTTGGCCTAGGCTTTCTCACAGACGCTTTGGCGCGTGGGAGGTTAATACACACCCCACCAGGAGGACAACATCTTCTTATGTCATTTGTAAGAGGGAAAAGCTTTGCATCACGACCGATTTACGTATAATGAAGGTTCGTTACGAGGTTTCTAATGTAAACGATGCGATCAGGTGCTTTGGGGTTAACGATGCGATCAGGTGGCTGGGGCTAACGAGTAGCCTATAATAATTGAACCAATTACCGGTACATTCATGGGTCGGTTCATTAAGACGGGAGGAGGAGAAGGGGATGATATGGGAGGGACAGATAACATGAGACCTGATGGTCCATGATGAGGTTATCCAGGATCATAATCTTAACTGTGGTAAAGACGAAATGGTAAAGCAGAAGGCACCTCTCCCTCTACTGCTCCTCGGGTCAACACAAAATCTGAAAGGGACGACCCGGTAGTATTGAGAGAAAATAATGCTTTGGAAATTTCGTTGGGAAATATAACGGGGGAAAAGATCCCCTCTCTAACTTAAGAGAGCCCCCTGGGGTGAAGTGTCTGCTCTGATATTGAAAAATAGGTCAGTTATGAAAACCTTACAACTTGTGTTTACCTCTTGAAACTGGCCCTTTCGCTGAAGACAGATATCACTTTTTACCAAGCCTTGATCGGGATGGATTTGGTCTTGGCATTTATTATATTTGACTGTAATTTATTCCATTGTTCTACAACTCTGTAGCTGGAAAGAAAAAATTTGCCCACGTTGCTGTTCCATCTTTCCCAGTTCTATAACATTATATCTGGTCGTTGAATCTCTGTCTAGTGTGAAAAAGATAAAATTCCATATGTTGTTTTTGTCTGAATTATTTAGTATTTTGAAAACTTGTATCATTAGATGTCGCTGTAGTCTTTGCTCATATTGGATCAGCTGCTTCGTTTTACAGTCAAATATTTCATCTTATGAAACTTATCACCCTGCTGGATTTACTGTATTCCTCTTGATGATACTATTTGTCTCGTAATTTAGGTCATTGCTGAAAGTCATTTCTTCTTGGAACATCGGTTTACCATCAGTTGGCCTGAACCTTTAGATAGTCTTCCTATCCATGCCATACATCTCCTAATTTCATGTCATAGAAGGACTGAATCCTGTCTTTAGGCTTTTGGTGTAGGTGATGAAAAGCATAGGTCCCAGGACTGAGCCTTGTGGTACTCACCTAAACACATTAAGCCAGGTGGACGCTTCTTTCCTATTTAGTAACACGCGATGTTTCGTGTTTGAGTCCCTATCCTTAGGGTCTGTGTCCTCCGATATGAGATCTGATTTCGCTTTTCGATCTTTTATATGGTTCTTTATCGAAATCTTTTGGAAAGTCTAAGTAAATAACATCTGAGGGCATTTTGGGGACCATGTTATCCTATATGTAACTAGGTAATTCTACTATGTTCCTTGAATATAATTTTTCATTTCAAAAGCCATGTTGATGATCGGTTATCAGTTCACTGTCTTACAGATATTTAATGATCTCTTCTCTAATTATAGTTTTTGATAGTTTTCCCTAGAAGCAAAGTAGAGCGGTAAAGTGCGTTTTCTATCTCCTTTTCTTGGAAAACTGGTGTTGCATTGGTAAGCGTCCAGTGCTGTGGCACTTACCCTTCCAGTCCCGATTTGCTGAGAATTTTGGTCATCAGGAATGTTATATACCCGCTTACTTCTTAGGCTATTGTGAGAGACATTGATAAGACAAGTTTACACACACACACACACACACACACACACACACATATATATATATATATATATATATATATATATATATATATATATATATATATATATATATATATATATATATTTTAGTTATTGTGGCGAATGGAAACAGGATAGGGAGGGATTGTCGTCGTTTCCCCTACCCACCAAACGACATGTAAAATAAAACGTCAATACAGTAAAAAAAAAAATTTATACTAATATTAAAATTTCATTGTTTACCAGACGCCTCACATATGTGTCTTCCCAAGTTCTACATATGAAACTTGAACTTTCAAGCCCTTATACCCTAACTGATCCATTTACACTATAATGTTTTTGCCTCCATTAACCAACTATGTAGGCGTTCCGATCACGCAATAATCATTTTTTCACGCCATCCCTTTCACAGCCTCCAACTTTGCTTACCTCCTGTGCTCCACCGTCCCCATCCAACACTCCATTACCACCATGATTACCTCTGGTTCCAATCGTCCTCACTGCATTCCTACCAGCCCAATAACCATCCCAATCAACCCTCACTGCCCTCTCACCACGCTCTCCCTTTTATACATTCCATCCCAACCATCACTGCCACGTTCATTACCTATATATATATATATGTACGTATATTTATTTCATGTGTGGTGGGGTGGCGATGGGAATGAATAAAGGCAGACAGTATGAATTATGTACATGTGTATATATGTATATGTCTGTGTGTGTATATATATGTATACGTTGGTGTATAGATATGTATATTTGCGTGTGTGGACGTGTATGTATATACATGTGTATATGGGTGAGTTGGGCCATTGTTTCGTCTGTTTCCTTGCGCTACCTCGGTAACGCGGGAGACAGCGACAAAGTAAAATAAAAAGATGATATATATATATATATATATATATATATATATATATATATATATATATATATATATATATATATATATATATATATATATTGTATTACATACTTCCTACATATTTAGATAAGTCTTCCAGGTTTTTGCTTACAGTATGAGAAATTCTTTTTTGAATTTCTTTTTTTCAAGTTGCTCTCATTTCCTACCCTATAATTCTGTATCCATCTTACATACATATAATGGATCTGTTGGCTGCCACGTAATCCAAACATCCTGTATGCGTTTCCTTTACGCTGAAGTCAATCATTGATTTTCATTCGCCATCCAGTTTGACACAGTCCTCTCACTACTGCCTTTACCTCCCTGTGGACGCTCCCCCACACGTCACCACCCATCTCCAAACTTCACTACCACCATTACCACACATAGCCATTACCAAACATCGGTTCCAGCGTCACCATGCATCACTACCACCATTACTATACATCCCCATCGCAACCCATCACTGCCACGTCATCACCACGCATCACTACCACCATTACTATACATCCCCATCGCAACCCATCACTGCCACGTCATCACCACGCATCACTACCACCATTACCACACATCACCATCACAAAACCCATCACTGCCACGCCATCACCTCACATCACCGCCACACGCATCACTCCCACCATCACCACACATCACCGCCACCATCACCACACACCGCCCCGCACCCCTGCACCAGGGACGTAACCACGCCTTTTTGCCTGTCTCCCGACAGAGGAGGTGACAGGGGAGATGGTCGGCCAGTACCTGAAGGCTCACCCGGAGTTCCTGGAGACCTGGCTGATGGAGCAGGTCGAGCTGGAGACCCTCGAGCGCTGGATGATCCGACGAACGCAGAGGGACAAACAGAAGAGCCTCGAGAACGGCACCAACGGTGAGTGTCGTGTGTGTGTGTGTGTGTGTGTGTGTGTGTTAAAGTCTTTATATA
This sequence comes from Panulirus ornatus, assembly GCF_036320965.1. Classification (NCBI taxonomy): domain Eukaryota; kingdom Metazoa; phylum Arthropoda; class Malacostraca; order Decapoda; family Palinuridae; genus Panulirus; species Panulirus ornatus. The sequence goes on from NC_092226.1 coordinate 16,937,803, forward strand.
TATATATATATATATATATATATATATATATATATATATATATATATATATATATATATATATATATATATCTTTTCTTAAGGATTGATCGAGGACGACTGGGAGAAACTTGGCAGTATTTGAAAGACGTCCTGAGGGTTAGGGGCACTTTGTCTTGCTTGGGGGGGGGGGGGTGTAGACTAACACAAGGGGGTGATGGGGGGTAGACTAACACCGGGGGGGTGTGAGGTCGAGGATGGGGGGGGGGTTTGACAGGTGAGGCGGCCCCGGTGGTGATGACGGGGGGAAGGTGGCAGGCAGGGATGTGGCAGTGCTGGAGACACTGTTGTGGTGCGGGTGTCGTGTGGTGCCAGGAGGGAGGGAGAGACATGATCATGGCACCTGACCGAGTCTGGGGAGACGATCTACTTACTCAGACTAATAATCTCTCTCTCTCTCTCTCTCTCTCTCTCTCTCTCTCTCTCTCTCTCTCTCTCTCTCTCTCTCTCTCTCTCTCTCTCTCTCTCTCTCTCTCTCTCTCTCTCTATCTATCTATCTATCTATCTCTATCTTTCTATATCTATCTATCTATATATCCATCTATCTATCTGTCCATATGATGAAAACCGAAAGCTCTCATCGAGTGAGGGGACTCTGTCTGCGGGGGGGGAGTGTCAGTCATCCGCTTCATGAGCCCTGCTGGCCTAACCCTATGAACACGACGGTACACCCCGAGCAGGACGGTACACCCCGAGGAGGACGGTACAACCCTTAAGGGGGACGGTACAACCCTTAAGGGGGACGGTACAACCCTTAAGGAAGACGGTACAACCCTTAAGGAAGACGGTACAACCCTTAAGGAAGACGGTACAACCCTTAAGGAAGACGGTACAACCCTTAAGGAAGACAGTACAGACCACGAGGAAGACGGTACAACCCTATAGGAAGACGGTGCGAACCATGTTTACCCTCTAAGGTCAGGTCAGAGACCAGTCCATCATACCCAGGGTTCGTACCGTCCTGCTCAAGGGCCGTACTGTCCTGCTCAAGGGCCCGTACCGTCCTGCTCAAGGGCCCGTACCGCCCTGCTCAAGGGCCCGTACCGTCCTGCTCAAGAGCCGTACCGTCCTGCTCAAGGGCCCGTACCGTCCTGCTTAGGGGCCCGTACCGTCCTGGTCAAGGGCCCGTACCGTCCTGCTCAAGAGCCGTACCATCCTGCTCAAGGGCCCGTACCATCCTGCTCAAGGGCCCGTACCGTCCTGCTCAAGAGCCGTACCATCCTGCTCAAGGGCCCGTACCATCCTGCTCAAGGGCCCGTACCATCCTGCTTAAGGGTCGTACCGTCCTGCTCAAGAGCCGTACCATCCTGCTCAAGGGCCCGTACCATCCTGCTCAAGGGCCTTACCGTCCTGCTCAAGGGTCGTACCGTCCTGCTGAAGCAGGCATGATGCAGCAGGGCTGGGCAGCAGCTTGTTGCTCGTGTGAGGAGGACATGTACGTCACGGTGCCAGGGGCCGCATGGTGGCTCCGGCAGCACCAGAACAACACCAGGACACGGAAATGGAAGTGTGTCTCTCTGTGTTCCCTTCTTTGCAGACCTTCAGCCCACGTTTACGTGTGTGTCTCTCGTGCTGGACATTTACATGTGTGTATGTAAATCTCTCGTGCTGGACGTTTACATGTGTGTATGTAAATCTCTCGTGCTGGACGTTTACATGTGTGTATGTAAATCTCTCGTGCTGGACGTTTACATGTGTGTATGTAAATCTCTCGTGCTGGACGTTTACATGTGTGTATGTAAATCTCTCGTGCTGGACGTTTACATGTGTGTATGTAAATCTCTCGCGGTAGACGTCATCATGAGATGGAACTAAATACATAGGTAAATGATTGGATAGATGGATAGATAAATAGATCGATTAGGTAAATAGATAGATAGATAGATAGATAGATAGATAGATAGATAGACAGACTCTTTTTTTACTGTTGTGGTTCGTGGCCGTGATGGCCCCAACCCTCGTCCCAGCACCAACCAACATGGGCAACACATCACCTCCTGCTGCACGAGCGAACAACATACAAGATTCCTGCGCTGTCACCCGCCGGGCTGATCACCCGCCAGGCTCAGCACACGCCAGGCAGCGCACACAGGAAGCAGCGAACACAACACGAGGTTCCCTTTAAGTGCTGGAGGGAAGAGCCTAAGTGCCGGAGGAGACACTTTAAGTGCTTGTTGGGAATCTTAAGTACGAAAAGGTAGTCTTAAGTGCCGGAGGGAACTGAAGAGTGCCGCCAGGGACTCCTTTTAAGTGAGGTGGTGCGACGTTCTTGTACGCTGAGTGGAACACTCCAGTGTGGCAGGGGATTACTGATGCGTCGGCTCGCAAGTGGAGGCTGAAGACAAGATGTGGATCCACCTGGTGACGGGAAGATGTATACACACCCACGTACATACGCATACAGGAATATTTACACCCACGTACATACGCATACAGGAATATTTACACCCACGTACATACGCATACAGGAATATTTACACCCACATACATACGCAAACAGGAATATTTACACCCACGTACATACGCATACAGGAATATTTACACCCACATACATACGCACACACGACTATTTACACCCACGTACATCGCATACAGGAATATCTACACCCACATACATACGCACACATGACTATTTACACCCACGTACATACGCATACAGGAATATTTACACCCTCATACATACGCATACAGGAATATTTACACCCACATACATACGCACAATTGACTATTTACACCCCACGTACATACGCACACATGAATATTTACATCCACGTACATATGCAGTCATGACTATTTACAACCACGTACATACGCACACAGGAATATTTACACCCACGTACATACGCACACATGAATATTTACACCCACATACATACGCACACATGACTATTTACACCCACATACGTACGCACACATGAATATTTACACCCACGTACATACGCCCACATGAATACTTACAGGCACGTACATACGCACACAGGAATATTTACACCCACGTACATACGCACACAGGACTGTTTACACCCACATACATACGCACACATGACTATTTACACCCCACGTACATACGCACACAGGAATATTTACACCCACATACATACGCACACAGGAATATTTACAGACACGCCTCCCAGGCACACCTGTACATATGGCTACTATTTACATGTGGCCATTCTTTGTGTGTTCCGGGGAGAGAATTTTTTACGTCCGTGTTGCCCCATCTTATGTAGGCACCACACACACACACACACACACACACACACACACACACACACACACACACACACACTATCCAGACACACAGTGTGCAGTACAAACTCGGACCAGTGAGCCAGTCTTGAGAATAAGGTAAATATGACATAGGTCGACTTCAGCGAAGGGAGGAGATCAAGTCGTCTTGTGACAGGGTTAAATGGTGTGTTGGGGAGGCTGAGCGAGAGTGGTTTCAGGAGATCTCCTGTCTTCCGTTGGAGGGGAGGTTGGAGATGGGGGACATGATAAGCCGGACGCACAGGGATGGTTCGTCGCCCCGCCTAACCACGGATGGACGGGCTGGGATGATGCGAAGACCCAGCGAAGACCCAGAGGCGTGGGACTGGGACTGGGGGAGGATTGTGCCAGGGTGATGAGAGGCATTGTCACTCGGGGAGGGAAGACGCTGTGACCCATGAACGCCTGAAGAGAAATCCTGACCGTGACGCATTCACGGGGCCGCCCAGGGTCGAGCCGCATAGATTCGAGTCCTGGTTGCGGCAGTCGGTCCACAGTCAACCCAGCTGTTCATCTACCCCCTAGGAGTTGGTCGATAAAATGGGTCTCAGCTGCTCGTGACGTCTCAGCTAACATGAAAAGAAGGAAAAGAAATGGATGAAGATGGGAGAGGGAGGGGTGTTGGTTGAGGGGTGGGTTAGGGGTAGGGGAGGTGGCGGGGGGCAAGGACACATGAGAGCAACCGGGACACCGAAATGAGATCAGCACGAGGATGGGACAGGTAGTCAACAAGGTAGACAGCGTCTTTAACTGGGAGGTTGGTGAGGCCAACGAGGGAGACATACGAGTAATTGGATCCAGAGGATGACAGGTGAAGGATGAAGGAATGAAATAAAAACGTTCACAGTGTTGTGTTTGAGGGACAGTAAAAGCTTCGAGCGTCTCTATTTAGAGGATAAACTTGCAAGCGGATTGTATTACAAGGACGTGAAAGGACGAGAATCTAAAGAAGATCCTGTCGACTAAATTGGTGGTTGGTGTGGACACAGTGACGATACACCAACTGGAGAGAAGCAGATCGTAATGAATGAAGGAAGAACAGGACTCAGGAGGAGGAGGAGGAGAGGGAAGATATTGTGGACATAATGGGCAACGCTGGGCATATTCATTAGAACAATGAGGGGATCTAAAAAAAAAAAAAAAAGCGAGGCTACAAGCTGGCAGACACTCATGAATTCAAGAGGCTAGAATGGACACAACGGGTGGGAAAATGTTGGATCGAAAGTTCGAAGAAGCAAATCATCTTTGGCTAAAACCGGACACACGAGAGGCAGCTCCCCCGTGTAATGTGAGTGGCAGCAGAGGAATCATTAAGACCGCGGTTCCTCTACATACCACGTATATAAAAGGTCATGGATTAGTAAGGGATGCAAAACACTTCAATCAAAAGACCGAATGAATGAGGTTAACCCCAGAGGACGTAGTCACAGATGAGAGTAAACACAACGAAGATGTCAGATCACGTGTTTGATTTTATTTTTTTCTATCGGAGGGACAGACTTTAACAGGAAATTATAGGCAAGAGGCAGAGGAAGGAGGAGGACTAACGCTACTGGTGACGTGAGCCAAAACATTCCCTAGATGTAATAATAAACAGGGAACCCTGCACAGTCCATGTATTCTAGGACAAGTTGCTGCAGCTTACCCACCATCACAATATCCTGTAAGGCGAGTAAAAGAACTGTATCATCTTTCTCATTGAGGAAATGAAGGTACGATCACGGTGGTGCTAAAGGCAACAAGGGTTGACGTGCAGTTCGGAGGTGTGAAACGATTATTTCCAGGAGGTTCATCAGTATGGACGTACGCATTCCTGGAATGCGTACAGAAACCTTCAGTACCAACATGTGTCAAAAGTCACCGAGGTCACCTATGCTGATTTACTCTCCATCCATCCCCCACTCGGAAGACCTGGACCTCCCAGTACTTGCTATGGATAGTGAATGAAGTCATTGTAAAGAACGAAACCCGGAAGTTTTAAGCACCTTCAGGGAGACCCAAGACCTGGGTAGAGAGGAATGCTAATGATAGGTTCTCTGGAGTGGACGGTGAGGGTGGCGTACTGAGGGATGCGTCCTTACAGTAGGGTGTAGTGAGAGATGAGGAGGGGAGGGAGAACGAAATAGTCGCTCAACAGCAGATGTGAAAATGCAAGGGAACCAAGAGCCACGGGATGAAAGAGACATTAGAAACACCCGAGTCTAGCAGAAATGACATCAGACAAGAAACGAAGAACAATTGATCATACCAGGAGACAAACAGATGATAGGTCACAATAATACCTTGAGCTGTTTTACAAGATTACAAAAACTTTTACTAGTTTATGAAAACTATTTTACACGGTTTTGGAAACTATTTTACGTTTATAAAACTGGTTTACATGTTTATAAAAACTATTTTACAAGTTTATAAAAATTATTTTACAAGTTTATGAAAACTATTTTACAAGTTTTGAAAACTATTTTACAAGTTTATAAAAACTATTTTACAAGTTTTTGAAAACTATTTTACAAGTTTATAAAAACTATTTTACAAGTTTATAAAAACTATTTTACAAGTTTATAAAAACTATTTTACAAGTTTTTGAAAACTATTTTACAAGTTTATAAAAACTATTTTACACATTTATACAAAAAACTTTGCAAGTTTACACGAGAGAAATCAGTTGTAAAGGACCAACTTATCAGATTATGGAGGCCCGAAGGAAAAAGTTACCGTGGTGTTGATTGAGGAGCAAGTGCGTGAGGTGAGTCAGAAATTCTATTATGCGTTTTTACACTAGAAAATCACAGAGGACACCATTGCTACCAGTCAGGGAGGAGGAAGGTGGCTAAGGAAGTACAGAATACAGAATCCACTGTTGCTGAGGAGACCCATGGGTGAGGCAGACCCGGTACAAAGGGCAGCTCAGCCATTCGTACTGAGTGAGTGATCGAAGTTCCTCGTGACACCAGTTGTGATGTCGTTCGAAATCTCCTCCACAAAGTTAACGTCCCGACAGAATGGACGAGATATATTGCGGTGTCGGTTCTCATCAAAGATGAGAGAGTCGAAACCTGGGACTATAGGCAAGTGTGAGTAATGTGTGAGTGATGAGTACGACCAGCAAGATTCTAGTGAGTTCATATTATCAGAGAATAGATCGAAGAAGTTCTTAGCCGCCACACGCTTCTTGAGTGAGAGACAACCTATGACTCAGGAAGGGAAATTATGCCCTCTTGACGTATTTCCTGGATTTCTGTGAAAGAGGAAAAAATGACATCATGGGAAAATGTCATGGATAGATGGAACATATGGTTTCCGGCTGGCGGAGGGCCTGTGATGCAGTCTTCTTCAGGTGGCTGATGATGAAGACAGGGGTCAGAGGAGGGGCAGTTGAGGTGGATGGACAGCTGGGTAACTGGGAGGAACCAGAGGACACACACGTGTCGGGGAGCCTTCTAAAGCAACGTGAAGATGACAAGCGGGATCACTGCTCGGGCCACTGATATTAATAGACTTTTGTAGATTATTTGCCAAACGAGTTGGAATCATGCTTGCACAAGTTTGCTGATGATACCATAAATATGAAGGAAGTGCGAAGGACGAGGCACCACGAAATATTACAGAGATACCTAGACAAATGGTCGGACAAATTATGAAATCAAACCCTGATAACTGCAGAGTTAAGAAGATTGAGAATGAGTTCAAACAGACGAGAGGATAAACGCGAAACCGGAGGGAAATGAATTGTGAGAGTCGGGCTGCGAAAGGGACCGAGAAATTGATGCTACGCTGAACTTATGACCGACACATCATGTACATTGGGTAGTGAGGATGGCCAGCACTATTTTGTTCCATGTCAAAACTGCCGTCATGTTCACGGACAATGAACTGTATAAGAAGTTAGGAACTTTTGCCTACCCTAAGCTAGAATGAACCGCAACACACTAGAGGAGCCACATTGAACTGCTGGAGAGGAATACAAAGAATGGTACAGGACCTGGGTGGAAGGAGCTACAAGGAATGGGGAAAAAAAAAATCCATACATCTCCCCATCGTGGGAGGTGTAGGAATATGACGCGACCTAATGATAATCTGTGAATTCCCAAACTCCAGGACGATGTCGACATTGAACAATATTTGACCATGGAAAAAGAAAGTCAAGAACAAAAGGACAACTTGGATTAAGTAAGTGTCTGGAGGGAGTTGTGGAAGTGAAAAGAGGGACATGAGGAAGTGGACAAAGGGACGTGAGGAAGTGGACGCAGGGACGTGAGGAAGTGGAAGGAGGGATGTGAGGAAGTGGACAGAGAGAAGTGAGGCAGTGGACGGAGGAAAGTGAGGAAGTGGACGGAGGGAAGTGAGGAAGTAGACAAAGGGACGTGAGGAAGTGGACGGAGGGAAGTGAGGAAGTGGACGGAGGGACGTGAGGAAGTGAAAAGAGGGAACGTGACGAAGTGGACAGAGGGACGTGAGGAAGTGGACAAAGGGACGTGAGGAAGCATTTCTTCAACATGAGAGCTCTCTACGTAGTCTCGTAGAACAAGCTAAGGGATGATTTCAATTATAAACAAACAGAACGGAAGACTTCAGATTTTCTTGGAGACATTTTGTGGAGACATCAGGTCGTGGAGTGAATACAGGAAGATAGTCCGTACCAGCACGTCACTGAGCACACGAGAATTATAGGGGATGATATACCATCATCATTTAGATCTTATCTTTACACATAGTAGATTGGGAATAGAGAATATCAGATATGTACTGCTTCTGGAAATGGTGATCATGTAATGCTTGAGTTTGATCACGTTGTAATAAGAAAAAAAAGAATAGACTCATGGATAACTTTAGGTACAAAGACAGAGAAAAAGATGAGACTCAGTGAAATGTCAAAAAGCAAAGGAGTTTAGGGATGTACTGTGGAGGATATGGGTTACATTAGTACATCCAGCCAACGTTTGAGAGGTATAAGAGTATATATATAGTACAGTACTATAAACAAGGGAAGACCAAATCCAAAACTTTTTCAAAAACTCATTAGGAGTAAATTGTCAGTTGAAGAGCATTTAATAAGGTTAAGAAATTCTGGGGGAAAAGTTATGGTGTATGACCTAAGGGTACGTGAGGAACTGAGCGATGAGTTCGAAATTGCTTTCACAAGGGGATGACCCCAAATGGGCACAAAGAACACCTCGTTTTAATAACGAGAAGCCGCTAATAAATTACATCTTGTGCCCGGATCTGTCTCAGAGCTATATTATTCAACCACCACTAAATCAAAATATCTTTTGAGTGCCACATGATTTATAAAGAAATACTTAAATGAATTGAATCGAATCCTAAAGGAACGCGTGATCACGTGAAAATTTCTAAGCAACAGTTTCCTAGACGTATCATTTAAAAGCCTTCGAATTATCTTAAACACTAGAAGACAGAGTTAGATATTATTATGACGTTCACGGCCTGGCAGTCGATAGGCCTAAAACCCAAATAACCAACCAGCTAACGTGTATGATCATATGAGATTCACCCACTATGACTATCCAAATCATTATATTCATTTCGACTTAACTGCTTATGAAAATACCTCTCATCTTACATCATCTGTATCATAAACTATACTGATTACTTCAGTGGATTTACAGACTCGCTGGGGAAGGATCTGTGTACACAGTTCAGTAGATCGACACAAGTTCAAAAGACTGAATATTCGTATCTCAAAAACTCAAACGCTTTTCCACTGAAAGGAACCCTCCCCACACGGCAAGGGCTGCATGTTTCCATATCTTCCATAACTTATTGACAGTGTCCTTCCGCCCTCCTTGTAGGCCGAGCTAGGCTTAACAGTGACACTCGCCTAGCTAGGTTGTGTTACTCTAACGACGACACTCACCGCTAGGCTAGGCTGACAATGACATTCACGTGTTATTCTAGGCTAGGTTAATGTTGACACTCGCTTGGCTGTGCTATGTTAGGCAAAGATGACACTAACTTGGATAGGTTTACTATGACACCCACCTGGACTATGTTAGGCTTGCAATCTCTGACACTCGCCTGGCCTGGCGACGCTAGGCTAATATTGAATGACGTCAGGAAAAGAAGTAAGAAGGGAGGAAATCTTTTTTTTTTGTGGCATGATCACACCCAATCTGACCCCGAGGGGCTGGGATGGGAAGACCACAGTAATCAGGTGGAGAAACGGGAAAATGAACATTCTTGGTGGTGACAACTTTTACGTGAACGCAGGATGACAGATTGGGTGTGCTGGGCATGTGTGTGTGTGTGTGTGTGTGGGGGGGGGGGGATTAGGCACATGTATATATGTGTGCGTTTGGGGGGGGATTAGGTACATGTGTATATCTGTGTGTGGGGGGATTAGGTACATGTGTATATCTGTGTGGGGGGGATTAGGTACATGTGTATATCTGTGTGTGGGGGGATTAGGTACATGTGTATATCTGTGTGTGGGGGATTAGGTACATGTGTATATCTGTGGTGGGGATACGGTACATGACTATATCTGTGTGTGGTGAATTTAGTAACGTGTATACAGTGTGTGGGTGTTGGTCATGTGTGTATTGGGGGGGGGGGATTAGGACATGTTATATTGTGGTTTGGGGGGGATTAGGTACATGTGTATATCTGTGTGTGGGGGGATTAGGTACATGTGTATATCTGTGTGGGGGGGATTAGGTACGTGTGTATATCTGTGTGTGTGGGGGGGGGATAGGTACATGTGTATATCTGTTGTGTGTGTGTGTGTGTGTGTGTTAGGGGGGATTAGGTACGTGTATATCTGTGTGTGGGGGGGGATTAGGTACATGTGTGTGTGTGTGTGTGTGTGTGTGTGTGTGTGTGTGAGGTGGACTGAGTGAGGAGTGATGGTTGATGTGGTGCTTCGGTGACACTGTCAACCTTGTCGGGAGTCCAAGGGATGATTTCCCTCGTGGTGACTGGGGTTCGAGTGCTTCCCCAAGACTAAACCTTGTGCGGTTCAGAATACCCTCGGTCTATTTATGTATCTCTATCTCTGACGCCTGTTTCCTCCTGGGACTCCTTCGAGAGGGTTGCCACGGCAATAGGGTCCTCCATAACCAGTGAACTCCAATGCCGCTTCGTAGCCTCCAGTGCCTCACCCTTAACAGGCCACTGGAGTTACGAAGAATGAGCTGTGTGAGCTCAGTGTGAGAGGTGTTATATGTGACGAGGAGAGACTGTATGTTTGTGGTAAGAATGCCAGTATTCCACGTGTGGGTGAGGCAAAAAGTATAAGACAGTTACCTGGGTCAGCAGCTTCACAACCACTGAAGTGCTGGCTCACTACGCAGCTCTCCCTAACCCCACTGTTATGATACCCGAGCGGGTAGAACTGGTAATATACTTCCCTGGGCGGTAGATGCCTACCAGCTACGACCTACCAGAATATCTTAGCGATAATCATTCTTAAAGGTAACTATAACAATTCTTTATTGATAATCATAGAGTTATGTTTTAACGTAATTATCCTGACCTTTTTTATGATGATTATCATTACCAGACTAAAATTGTTACTTCTCTGGAGGCTATGAAATTTCTGTGGCTCATTAATGTTTGGTCGGGTCACGAATGCCCACTAAATACGTATGGCAGTGCCCTTGCCTCCGCCAGCTTTACAGCAACGAAAAAGGCTCTCTCTCTCTCTCTCTCTCTCTCTCTCTCTCTCTCTCTCTCTCTCTCTCTCTCTCTCTCTCAGGTAGTATGTGGTAGCCTTCGAACAGGGAGTTATATTACCAGTGGCACCTGCCTGGGCATCGGTAGGGTTAGTAACGATTGCGCTATGAGTGAGCTAGCATTTTTGGTGGTGTCAAATTTCATTCGTTTGACCCAGGTAGCTGCTGTATATTCTTTCTGCCTTAACACACACTTGGGTTGCTGGCTTTCAGAGCACGAACGTGCAGTCTATCCATTTCATGCAGAGCACTTAACATCACACGCTACCTTCGTTTAGCCTTAGATTTTTCAACGCTGCGCACTAGCCCCTGAATTTTGTCCAAAATCTCCTCGTAAGGACTCGTAAGCAAGTGTTTGCTGCCCTTAACAAGTTGAAACCAACCCGCGAGGCCAGCGTCTACAGAAGTAGGTGAATTTGAATGGGACAGCCCATGAACACGATAGTTAGAACCTTGGGTATGTTTGCTAGCGCTGTTACCTGACCGTTACGGATGAATAGATAACTAAACTGAGACGATAAAACACCAAACACATGTATATATGTTGACTGTTTACCACAGTGCCCCGAGAATTGAACTGTGGTCTATTTGTGTAGCCTAACGTTAGCTCACGGATGGCCGGGATTCGATTCTTAGGGTATATGGTAAATGGTTTACATTAGATACCATGTGTACATTACATGGTTGATATGTTTATCATTGTATGTAGGTTTGTGGTCTTAAGTAGGGGGTCTGGTGGAAAGACACAGGATGGAGCTGGAGTTGAAAACCTGTTACGTTTCGGCGTGAAGCCATGTTTACGTCGAAACGTGACAGTAAAACACCAGCTGCATCCTGTGTTTTCCTTGTACGATCCCGATCCCCTCATTTATTGTGGATTCACATACTCATTCCTCCTCACCCTGAAGACTTTATCTATGCTTGACAAATTAGGTTTATAGTTCACTTTTTAGGAATAAGAGGAAGGACTACCTTCCTGCTCTCGATCTCCGCTTACGCTTGGTCGTCCACACCTTTGTTATGGTTTTACATCCGAGGTCCCTCTCCAGCTGTTATTCAAGGTCCGGTCCTGTAACTACTGTAACTACGTATGCAGATGTGTGTTGATGAGTTCAGCATCTTACCATAAGTAGGTCTCCCTGACCTACTATATATCGCCCCAGAGGCGAACTTTGTGGTCAACAGTGGCTTGGCCTCCTCACAAACACTGATTGGAACCAGTTTCTTCTGATGGAAAACGTCTCTGTCAGTTCCTTGTTATTAACGGTGTTCACATTTTGAGAATCCTCTTGAAAGAAGATAAGATTTTTTTTTCTCCTTTGTCCACATGGTCTATTTATATCCGAGTGAAACGGAAAAAAGAAAATAGGAAACTTTTGCTCGTAATATTTTCTCTTGTTCAGCCATAAGCCATCAGCGATCATGATGTATTTCTTGGTTCAGTAGATATAACTCATCAGCATTGTGACACACTCCTCCTTCCTCCATGTATTCATCACGCCTCGCCCACTGACCGAGCCATCAAATTAAATGTTGAATTTTTGAATGGCCAACAAGACTATAAATCCTTCCGCTCTTAATCACTTACAACACAGATAAGTGTTAACTTTGAGGATTAACGTTGATCAGTTGAACATTGTTTCGTAATGCCCGAGGGAAACTTGGAACTTTATAGTGGGTGGAGAGCATTGTATTTAATGATGGTGTAAAATTGTAAGAGATAATCACATACGTTGATCTTACTGTGAGATCTGGTTAGTTACATTTTCCGTGGACAGAAGTTGATTGTCTGGGAATTATCATTGTCAGCGGTTTTACCTGCTGGAAACTGGATTATTTGCCTGTGTTCTTGAAATATCAGACTGTCCATATTTGTTCATTTTCTTGAGCAGTGTTAATCAGATGGCTTGATGATTTCTATTTTTTTGGGGGGGGGGCGCATTTGAGGGGGAACTTAGAAACACATGCATTTGTGTCATTACATATCTTTTATTTCCCATCAGTGCCGGTGCACTCGTAGGGCCCCATCACCTGAGTGCTAATGGACGTGTGTAATTACGTATTTGTAATCGTACGGGGAGGAAGCCGAGCGCTTGTGGTGCCCCATCTTTATGACATTACGTACTAGCATACATCTTAGACTTGTGTATGCTATCTGCATAGACCACGTCATCTGTCATTCTCTACCATTCATCCACCGCTACTATACTAGAGAGAGAAAAAAAACATTTTTTTTTTTACAATTTTCTTGTTTTTTGTTATTTCCTATGATTGTTTTGACCCCTGCATCTGTCGATCTGTTTTAAAAAGCCTACAGGTTATGATCAGGTCACCCCTCACTCTTTGTTCCAAGGTGTTCAGTTTAAGAGCCTTTAGCGTTTCCCAGTAATTCAACTCCCGTGATTCTGGTGTCATCTGTCTTGCCTTCCTCTGGACCTTCTCTTGTACTGCTTAAGGTGCGATGACCTAATTTGAGATGCATATTCTAGTCTTGGCCTAACGTATGATATGAGCGGCTTGCTAGATATTTCTTTATCTATATATACATGTGTGTGTGTGTGTGTGTGTGTGTGTGTGTGTGTGTGTGTGTGTCACAGTGCTTCGCCCGTGTCGGAGGGGTGAATCGAACTGATCCCTCGTATGTTTCATTATGGATAATGGGCTCGCTGCTCCTCCTAGCTCGAGTCTAGTCGATTTTCAACACCCATGTCATCTGTCAGCGTTTGGCAGGTGCGACTCCTGGTGTTATCTCGTGTGTGTCTTAACTGGATCTTCTTATAGCACGTTTGCCGTCAGTCACCTGTCTTGTGTGATGATATATATATATATATATCTTTCTTTCATACTATTCGCCATTTCCCGCATTAGTGAGGTAGCGTTAAGAACAGAGGACTGGGCCTTAGAGGGAATATCCTCACCTGGCCCCCTTCTCTGTTCCTTCTTTTGGAAAATTAGAAAAAAAAAAACGAGAGGGGAGGATTTCCAGCCACCCGCTCCCTCCCCTTTTAGTCGCCTTCTACGACACGCAGGGAATACGTGGGAAGTAATCTTTCTCCCCTAACCCCAGGGATGATATATATATATATTATTTTTTATTTTTTTTATTATACTTTGTCGCTGTCTCCCGCGTTTGCGAGGTAGCGCAAGGAAACAGACGAAAGAAATGGCCCACCCCCCCCCCCATACACATGTATATACATACGTCCACACACGCAAATATACATACCTACACAGCTTTCCATGGCTTACCCCAGACGCTTCACATGCCTTGATTCAATCCACTGACAGCACGTCAACCCCGGTATACCACATCGCTCCAATTCACTCTATTCCTTGCCCTCCTTTCACCCTCCTGCATGTTCAGGCCCCGATCACACAAAATCTTTTTCACTCCATCTTTCCACCTCCAATTTGGTCTCCCTCTTCTCCTTGTTCCCTCCACCTCCGACACATATATCCTCTTGGTCAATCTTTCCTCACTCATCCTCTCCATGTGCCCAAACCACTTCAAAACACCCTCTTCTGCTCTCTCAACCACGCTCTTTTTATTTCCACACATCTCTCTTACCCTTACGTTACTCACTCGATCAAACCACCTCACACCACACATTGTCCTCAAACATCTCATTTCCAGCACATCCATCCTCCTGCGCACAACTCTATCCATAGCCCACGCCTCGCAATCATACAACATTGTTGGAACCACTATTCCTTCATACATACCCATTTTTGCTTTCCGAGATAATGTTCTCGACTTCCACACATTCTTCAAGGCCCCCAGAATTTTCGCCCCCTCCCCCACCCTATGATCCACTTCCGCTTCCATGGTTCCATCCGCTGCCAGATCCACTCCCAGATATCTAAAACACTTCACTTCCTCCAGTTTTTCTCCATTCAAACTCACCTCCCAATTGACTTGACCCTCAACCCTACTGTACCTAATAACCTTGCTCTTATTCACATTTACTCTTAACTTTCTTCTTCCACACACTTTACGATTTTGCCTTACTTTGAGAATCTGTTCGAAAATCAGACACTGAACAGATTATGACGGGTTAAGTATGACATTACTTTCACCTTATCTGGAGCCTCCTTATCACTGTTATCGTCACTGAGAGACCGCTAAACCATCTCTTATCAGTGGTGACGCATCGGTTGTTATCTCGAGTGATTTGCCCCATAGGCTGGACGCCACGACCCTTGGACATATACCAGTATGATTCGGGTGAGTGAGCTTGCCCTTTGACCTGACCCAAGGGTCGTACTGTCATGCTCAAGGGTCGTACCGTCGTGCTCAAGGGTCGTACCGTCGTGCACAAGGGTCGCACCGTCGTGCTCAAGGGTCGTACCGTCGTGCTCAAGGGTCGTACCGTCGTGCTCAAGGGTGGTACCGTCGTCTTCAAGGGTGGTACCGTATCAGCCTTCGAAACCTTGTTTGACTATACTCTTGTTTCTACCATTTCTCTCGTTACCTTTATCACGGCCCCTGATAACTAATGTTATTTTGGGCCCTTGCTATTACTGATGATATCAGTGCCCCCCACGCCCTTATTAACCACACCTGTGTTATCAGTCCTGTTATCAACATCAGTGTAATTAGATCCCCTGATGTACACATTAATGTAATCAGGATCCCCCACCCCCCTTTTTTTTGTACTACTGATATCAGAACGCTTGTCCTCCACAAGTAAAGGTATAAGGCCCTGTTAGCCATCGTGCCCTGTTATCCTTCGTCCTCTGTTATCCATCGTGCCCTATTATCCATCGTGCCCTGTTATCCATCGTGGCCTGGTTATAAACGGTGAGCGTTAACCTCGACCTCCTTGTGGGACACCTCTCTCTCTCTCTCTCTCTCTCTCTCTCTCTCTCTCTCTCTCTCTCTCTCTCTCTCTCTCTCTTCTCTCTCTCTCTCTGATGAATGGTCGTCAGGGACCCCTGTTACGCACACTGCCAGCGTCACATACCCACGATCTCGTAATACACTTTCTATGCCCACCTTATCTTAGCTCCTTGTTACCGTTGCTAGCCTTATACCAGGGCCTTGTTATCGGTACTAGCCTTATATCAGGGCCCTTATTACTGACATGAGCCTTATATCAGACCTGTATTACCGCGACTAATCTTATCTCAAAACCTTATAGGTACTAGTCTTATCTCAAAGCCTTTATTTTATCTATTATCGGTTCTGGCCTTATCTCAGACCCATATTATCCGTACCAGCCTTATTTCAGACCCTTATTATCAGTACTAGCCTTATCTCTATCATTATCATTCATTGGTACTTGCCCTACCTACCTGAAATTCTTATCATCGTTCGTAGCCTTATCTCTCAGATCCTTATTATCAGTGCTACCCTTATCTCCTTATCTCTCATCAGCCCTTATACCACACTCTTTTCACCTATCCTTGCCGTTCATCTGTTCCTCCTAGACTGTCCAACTCCCTCTTGATTTACCGTTCGATTATCCGGCTTGATACAGAACCTGTTATCCGGATTGACTGTATATACGACTCCGTCAACCAAAAAAAAAGACCTAATCACACAACCAAAAAAAAGACCAAATCACCTAGTTCATCCTGAGTGATAGTTTAGATATTATTATAGTTGTTACAAATCATTATAACCATTGTTATGATTAACGTTGTGTCTATGATCATCATATCATTCTTGTAACCATCATTCATTAGTGCATCCATCCCTAGCGTCTTTATTCTTATCATCGTTATTATTATTTTTTATTGTTAAGATATTGTTTAATTGTTATGATTGTTGTCGTTGTGATGATCATAACTCGTGAAGGAGATAGGAAAAGTAAAGCACACGGGCTGGGCCGAACAGGAAGATTGTATAACATGCGTCAATGTGTTTCCCACAGTGTAAAGAGGAGCGGTCAAGTGGAACGTACGTACGTGCGTACGTAAGTTACTAGATACAAAATAGAAAATAGGAACCTTCAGATGGTTTACGACTGGTTAGAGAAAACGGAGGGAGGACGGAGGAGATACTATTCAAAATCGGGTCGCATTGAGGAAATGGAGCAGTTAGTAGAAAGATACATTTAGTGTTTATATATCTATATCTATATCTATATATATATATATATATATATATATATATATATATATATATATATATTTTTTTCTTAAAAAACCAAAAGTACAAAAAGTGCTAACCCTCCCGACTATTTGAATTGAATCATTATTATTATTGATAGTAATAGAAGCAGTAGTAGTAATAGTAGTAGTAGAAGTAGAAGTAGAAGTAGTAGTAGCAGTAGTAGGTAGTAATAGTAGTAGTAGAAGTGGTATTATTATAAGTAATATTATACCAAAATGACTAATTGCTGAGCAGTATAATCTGTCATAAGTAATACGTATTTCTGATTTTCAAGTGCCCGCAGCCACCACTACAGCGCCACTTAAGAGAGCTTCAAGTAAGTGTCTGCTCCCATCGTGAGCCAGCGTGCCTCAGGGCTGGCTGACCCAGCACTGTGTGAGCTTAGAACTTTAATTGATTATTTAGTGGTTCACCCCTCACGTAATTATCATTAGTTTATCCTTGATGTTTCAACAGTTGTATTTATTACATCTTTATCCTACCGGGCACCACGTCGCTGTGAAAGATGGCGATGATAAGATATTACAGAAAATAACTTTTTTGATGTCCGGAGGTTTTTACTCAGCTCACAAGACTGGGGCAGCGAAAGTTATTATAGTTATAGCATAGTTTAACCACCGCACTGGCTTTCCGCTTCATCACATATAGTCTGTCGTTGATGGGCAGTTATTTTAAACGCAGGGTCCTTGTGTTGTCAGTTGGTGACGTCATCAGTCATAAAAATAAACATGTATGCTCATTGGACGGTGTTATTGATGACGTATGAACACTGTCGTGGTTGCTGAATGGCTGGATCTTAACGCATTATGTCGTCATGAGTTTGTTGACGTCACAGGTGGACGTTCATTGGTCAGATTTACCAACAGGAGCAGCGGACGTCATTGACTGGATGACGAACTCATTAACTGACACGAAATTGCTTTCGGAGAAGCACAGTAGACGGTACCGCACTCCCACGCACCGCCACTTCCGACGGTACCGCATGGCCACGCACCACCAGTACCAATGGTACTGCACCGCCACTACAGAGAGTACCGCACTACCACACACACACACACACACACACACACACACACACACATATATATATATATATATATATATATATATATATATATATATATATATATATATATATATATATATATATATACACGTTTCCTTCTTGCAGTATACAGACTCTAACGCCTCCATAATGTACTGGTCTCTGCTGTGTATGACATCAGCGAAGCATCAGCGTTTAGCGCCGTGTATGGCGCACCAGTGACTCCAACATACACAGATCTTGAGATGTTTCTGACATGCAGGAAACGTGTATATGTCCCTACTGCCTTCTCTGGGGGTGTAGTCATCAAGGATGCTGTAGTTGTAGTTTATGTAAAACCGTAACTGAATATTATCTTACATAATCACCTTACGTGGTGTTACCGGACTCCTCCTGCTCGAGGTTACACTCGTGAAGTTATTTCCAGCCGGGATGTATCACTGGGAGCACAGTCACGTCAGAGAACATCTCAAGTCCAAAGGAGTCTATATTCCTCTGCTACTGGAAGTAGCGCAGCCTTGGGATACAGGAGCCAAAATAAAGTTCATGGGTAGCATGAAGACGGTTATAGAAATGGATCCTGGCGTAATCATAGATAAATACATGTTATGTGTGAAATACTGGGCTCGTATGTGTTTTAGGATACATATATAGAGCACAGGTCTATAGACGTCTGTCTGTCAGTCAGTCTGGTTGTATGTCCGTTTTCTAAGTACCCCCAACGGCCTCTGAGCCACTGTCAACTTAATGTTGTCGAGGTGGTGATCGTAATATATAGCCATATGTACTTCTGGTGGAACGCGGGTTGATCATGAGCAGTGTCTTGCTGATCAAGTTAGTGCACATTATAGTATAATATCTCACCCAAGAGCTGCTAAATATATGGTCCTGGTAGAGAGATGCTCTCTAAGACGAGACAGAGCTCTGGAATTATTATTATGATTGGAACGTTAATAGAACTACCATCTCTGTGAGAAGTCCAGAATGTATGGCTTGATAAGCTCCAAGATGGAATGTATCATGTCAGCATGGACTATGCCAGGTGTGGACTGGCGCTGGTCAGGTATGGAGTGGCGCTGGTCAGGTATGGAGTGGTGCTGGTCAGGTATGGAGTGGCGCTGGTCAGGTATGGAGTGGCGCTGGTCAGGTATAGAGTGGCGCTGGTCAGGTATGGAGTGGCGCTGGTCAGGCATGGAGTGGCGCTGGTCAGGTATGGAGTGGCGCTGGTCAGGTATGGAGTGGCGCTGGTCACGCATACAGAATCGTGTTCTGAAGATCGTTCAATCGTGGCTCGGCCGACACCATCTGCTCACACCATCCTGTACAAGATGCGGGCTGTGTGGACACACTCCAAAGGCTAAGGGTGGAGCCGACCGCTAGTTGTGCTGTCACTGTGACAACGTTAATCTGTTGCCCGACGGCTGTAGGACACGGGGACCTCGCGAGGTTGTTGGGTGTGTGGAGTGACCCCGCTTTCTCACACCTCTCGACTACATTTCTCCCCGTGCAACATCTCTCTCTCTCTCTCTCTCTCTCTCTCTCTCTCTCTCTCTCTCTCTCTCTCTCTCTCTCTCTCTCTCTCTCTCTCTCTCTCTCTCTCTCTCTCTCTCTCCCCCCCCCCCCCCCAGGGATCTCTTTCCTGCGTGTGTTCTCTTCATTACCATCATGCAAAGTGGGTGTCCAGATGCCCCCAACAAACTTTTTTTAGTCATCGTATTCACGGGAATAAGATAAGAATGATAAGAGCCAAGAGGATGGAAGGAGGAAAATTACAGGAAACGAATACACATAGACTGCCGTACAACGAGATGTGTGTACGTTGGGGAAGGATGATCCCACTAGGCAAGTGAGGGAAAAACAGGAAGTAAGAGGAAGTCGTGGCAGAACAACCAGAAGAAGAGCCCAGGCGTCAGATGCAGACGGAAACCTGTTGTTATTAATTCATCTTGTAATGATTATGTGACAAGTGATCTATGTGTGAGTCAGGGTCTTCGTGTTGTTTATCATAGCGTCTAACCTTACATTGGCCGGAGAATAGGAACCTAACTCAGCTCGTGCATCCTAAATCGTCTGGTCTCTACGAGTTATATATATATATATATATATATATATATATATATATATATATATATATATATATATATATATATATTTGGTCCAACCATCTGCCCTTGTTTTCATGTAAAGAACTTCAGTGATAATTCCTCTATGAGGATGTCCAGTGAACAGTGGAAAGCCTTCAGCCACTTCATAAGACTTCGCACGTAGGTCTTATCAACTGGTTAATTGTTGAGCTGGACCCCATGGATCATGTCAAAGCAAATTCTATTTTCATTTCCAGGTATTTGTTCGCTACATCACACATTATGGGAACACTGGTGTTTCGCCTCTCACTTCACTCTACCCTCTCAACGCTATTCCAGAAGTCAGAGCTTCGAATTTGACCACATCAGCGCTCGTTGCAATCTCCGCCCATCACCGTGGTTATCCTAGCGAGCACATACCAGCACATGAGCAACACCACTGCATGCATTAGGTCCCTAGGCTGCGACCCACATACTGGCACTGTGCTACATAGCGACTTTTAGTCCTTAGTGCTGTACACTGCACGATGCATACGCTGCTTCGTCTCAGCAGTTAACTCACTGTCATCACACGTCTCTAGCAATTAGTGGAAATTGGTCTTGATGACCGAGTGTCCTGATTATATGTATATATATATATATATATATATATATATATATATATATATATATATATATATATATATATAAATGTTTACCCGTTGTCAAGACGCATCATGACTGCACCACTCGTATCATGGTGAAGGAATTCTTCACGTCACTATAATTGCTGTACATTTTCGGGTATGTTGTTTGGCCCACTCTTACGGGTGCCGGGCCCCGTGCTGGGTTCCGGACCCCGTGCTGGGTGCCGGGCCCCGTGCTGGGTGCCGGGCCCTGTGCTGGGTGCCGGGCCCCGTGCTGGGTGCCGGGTCCTGTGCTGGGTGCCGGGCCCCGTGCTGGGTGCCGGGTCCTGTGCTGGGTGCCGGGCCCCGTGCTGGGTGCCGGGTCCTGTGCTGGGTGCCGGGTCCTGTGCTGGGTGCCGGGTCCTGTGCTGGGTGCCGGGTCCTGTGCTGGGTGCCGGGCCCTGTGCTGGGTGCTGGGCCCAGTGACAGGTGCCGGGCCCCATGCTGGGTGCCGGGCCCTGTGCTGGGTGCTGGGCCCTGTGCTGGGTCCCGGGCCCAGTGACAGGTGCCGGGCCCCATGCTGGGTGCCGGACCACGTGACCCGTGCTGGGTGCTGCTGGGCCCCCGGTGACCCGTGCAAGGTGCCGCCACATACACCACTAACCCTCACTAACCGGCAACTCTTGTGTTTACCCTCAGGTAAGATCATCCGGAAGACCAGCCTCTCCAGATGGAAGGTAAGATCACGTGGATCTTGTTGTTATCTACTTCCACTCCTCCGCTCATCACTCTGTTGTAAACATAATCTACTCTGTATAGATCCAGCCGTTACTTTGATATATATATATATATATATATATATATATATATATATATATATATATATATATATATATATATATATATATATTTTTTTTTTTTTTTTTTTTTTTTATACTTTGTCGCTGTCTCCCGCGTTTGCGAGGTAGCGCAAGGAAACAGACGAAAGAAATGGCCCAACCCCCCCCCATACACATGCACATACACACGTCCACACACGCAAATATACATACCTACACAGCTTTCCATGGTTTACCCCAGACGCTTCACATGCCTTGATTCAATCCACTGACAGCACGTCAACCCCTGTATACCACATCGCTCCAATTCACTCTATTCCTTGCCCTCCTTTCACCCTCCTGCATGTTCAGGCCCCGATCACACAAAATCTTTTTCACTCCATCTTTCCACCTCCAATTTGGTCTCCCTCTTCTCCTCGTTCCCTCCACCTCCGACACATATATCCTCTTGGTCAATCTTTCCTCACTCATTCTCTCCATGTGCCCAAACCATTTCAAAACACCCTCTTCTGCTCTCTCAACCACGCTCTTTTTATTTCCACACATCTCTCTTACCCTTACGTTACTTACTCGATCAAACCACCTCACACCACACATTGTCCTCAAACATCTCATTTCCAGCACATCCATCCTCCTGCGCACAACTCTATCCATAGCCCACGCCTCGCAACCATACAACATTGTTGGAACCACTATTCCTTCAAACATACCCATTTTTGCTTTCCGAGATAATGTTCTCGACTTCCACACATTTTTCAAGACTCCCAAAATTTTCGCCCCCTCCCCCACCCTATGATCCACTTCCGCTTCCATGGTTCCATCCGCTGCCAGATCCACTCCCAGATATCTAAAACACTTCACTTCCTCCAGTTTTTCTCCATTCAAACTCACCTCCCAATTGACTTGACCCTCAACCCTACTGTACCTAATAACCTTGCTCTTATTCACATTTACTCTTAACTTTCTTCTTCCACACACTTTACCAAACTCAGTCACCAGCTTCTGCAGTTTCTCACATGAATCAGCCACCAGCGCTGTATCATCAGCAAACAACAACTGACTCACTTCCCAAGCTCTCTCATCCCCAACAGACTTCATACTTGCCCCTCTTTCCAGGACTCTTGCATTTACCTCCCTAACAACCCCATCCATAAACAAATTAAACAACCATGGAGACATCACACACCCCTGCCGCAAACCTACATTCACTGAGAACCAATCACTTTCCTCTCTTCCTACACGTACACATGCCTTACATCCTCGATAAAAACTTTTCACTGCTTCTAACAACTTGCCTCCCACACCATATATTCTTAATACCTTCCACAGAGCATCTCTATCAACTCTATCATATGCCTTCTCCAGATCCATAAATGCTACATACAAATCCATTTGCTTTTCTAAGTATTTCTCACATACATTCTTCAAAGCAAACACCTGATCCACACATCCTCTACCACTTCTGAAACCGCACTGCTCTTCCCCAATCTGATGCTCTGTACATGCCTTCACCCTCTCAATCAATACCCTCCCATATAATTTACCAGGAATACTCAACAAACTTATACCTCTGTAATTTGAGCACTCACTCTTATCCCCTTTGCCTTTGTACAATGGCACTATGCACGCATTCCGCCAATCCTCAGGCACCTCACCATGAGTCATACATACATTAAATAACCTTACCAACCAGTCAACAATACAGTCACCCCCTTTTTTAATAAATTCCACTGCAATACCATCCAAACCTGCTGCCTTGCCGGCTTTCATCTTCCGCAAAGCTTTTACTACCTCTTCTCTGTTTACCAAATCATTTTCCCTAACCCTCTCACTTTGCACACCACCTCGACCAAAACACCCTATATCTGCCACTCTGTCATCAGACACATTCAACAAACCTTCAAAATACTCATTCCATCTCCTTCTCACATCACCACTACTTGTTATCACCTCCCCATTTACGCCCTTCACTGAAGTTCCCATTTGCTCCCTTGTCTTACGCACCCTATTTACCTCCTTCCAGAACATCTTTTTATTCTCCCTAAAATTTACTGATAGTCTCTCACCCCAACTCTCATTTGCCCTTTTTTTCACCTCTTGCACCTTTCTCTTGACCTCCTGTCTCTTTCTTTTATACTTCTCCCACTCAATTGCATTTTTTCCCTGCAAAAATCGTCCAAATGCCTCTCTCTTCTCTTTCACTAATACTCTTACTTCTTCATCCCACCACTCACTACCCTTTCTAAACAGCCCACCTCCCACTCTTCTCATGCCACAAGCATCTTTTGCGCAATCCATCACTGATTCCCTAAATACATCCCATTCCTCCCCCACTCCCCTTACTTCCATTGTTCTCACCTTTTTCCATTCTGTACACAGTCTCTCCTGGTACTTCCCCACACAGGTCTCCTTCCCAAGCTCACTTACTCTCACCACCTTCTTCACCCCAACATTCACTCCTCTTTTCTGAAAACCCATACTAATCTTCACCTTAGCCTCCACAAGATAATGATCAGACATATATATATATATATATATATATATATATATATATATATATATATATATATATATATATATATATATATATATATATATCCCTGGGGATAGGGGAGAAAGAATACTTCCCACGTATTCCCTGCGTGTCGTAGAAGGCGACTAAAAGGGAAGGAAGCGGGAGGCTGGAAATCCTCCCCTCTCATTTTTTTTTTTTTCCTAAAGAAGAAACAGAGAAGGGGGCCAGGTGAGGATATTCCCTCAAAGGCCCAGTCCTCATCCTCTGTTCTTAACGCTACCTCGCTAATGCGGGAAATGGCGATTAGTATAAAATATATATATATATATATATATATATATATATATATATATATATATATATATATATATATATATATATATATATATGTATGTATATATATATATATATATATATATATATATATATATATATATATATATATATATATATATATATATATATGTATGTATATATATATATATATATATATATATATATATATATATATATATATATATATATATATATATATATATACTCACACAGACATATACATATATACACATGTACATAATTCATACTGTCTGCCTTTATTCATAATTAATTGCTGTTTCCAGCGTTAGCGAGGTAGCGCCAGGAAACAGACAATGGCGTTTTAGCTACGTCTCTTCCTTGGTATCAACTGAGTGTTCTACGTCTTCTTGTATCTTCCCAGACCATGTGATCATTACACGAAAGTGCAATTGGGAACTTATCGTGTTTCGTTTTCCTCGTGGTTATCAGTAATTACCACACCTCTCTCTTACCCTTTTATCATTTACACGATCAAACCACCTCACACTGCATATTGTCCTCAGACATTTTATTTCTTGCACATCCACTCTCCTCCGCACATCGTCATATAATACCCATGTCTGGCATCCATATAACACTGTTGGAACTTCTATACCTTCAGACTCACACCGTTCTCCGCCCTCCCACAAGATAGATAACCTCTCGTTCCCACACATTCTTTATTGCTTCCAGAACCTTCTCCTCCCCCTCACCCACCCTATGACTGCCTTCTGCTTCTATGGTTCCATTTCCCGCCGTGTTCATTCCCAGATATATAAAACACTTCACTCCCTCAATCACTAATATCTCATACAGCTTAACAGGTACACTCAAAAATTTGTACCTCTATAATTTAGACACTCGCCTTTATCCCCCTTGCCTTTATACAGTGGCACTATAACATGCACTCCACCAATCCTCAAGCACCTCACCATGATCCATAAATACCTTGAAAATCCTAAGTAACCAATCAAAAACAACAGTCACCTTCTTGCTTAACTGCAGTACCATCTACTACAGCCGGCTTGCGACATTTCATCTTACGCAAGACTTTCACCACCTCTTCTTTCTTCACCTAACCCCTCTCCCGGACTCTCTCACTTCGCACACCACCCGACTTAGCTAAACACTCTACATCTGACACTCTGTCGTCAAAGACATTCAACAATTTTCAAAATACTCGCTCCATCACTGCCTTTTACCACTTGTCCGTTTGAAATATTGTTTCCAGCCTCTTCTGATGAGCGGAGAATATTCTGCTAGACGTGACAGATAATAAGTTTGCTGTGGTTATTTTGCCGATTTGTCGGCACCGGTGGATCTAACGGTATATTCCCAACGTTTATTTATTTTCTTTTTTCTATTTTTACTTTATTACTTCATCAGTTGGTTTCTCTTATAGAGAAAGATTTACAGTTTTTGAAATTCAAAATATCATTTCTGATGAAAGAAAAGATCAATTTTGATTGCCTTATGTCCTTCGGAGCATTGTTGCAGGCCAGCCCAAACCCGTCACCATCTTGAATGAGAGACAAAGTGTTGAGATAAAACGATATATAATTTAATCTTACCTCGCCTCCAAGATCATGTGGGTATGCAGGAAGTTTTCCAAAGGGAACAGAGGCAGTATCAATGGTAGTGCTCCCGATAAAGGCAAAGGAAATGGCATGTAACAAGATCCCAAGCCTAGTGAACCACGAACCCTATTAAAAATGGACAGGGGATTGAATATCTTGTGGCAAGATCCCAAGCCTAGTGAACCACGAAACCTATTAAAAATGGACAAGGGATTGAATATCTTGTGGCAAGATCCCAAGCCTCGTTATAGACGGAATAGGTTACCGACCTTATTGATAATTAAACTTCAGTATGAGAATGCAGTGTGAATCGTCTCATAAATGCATATATATATATATATATATATATATATATATATATATATATATATATATATATATATATATATATATATATATATATATATATATTTCTTTCGTTATCAAGTGTATATAGATACACTTGATAACGAAACAAATATATACATATGCGCTTTTCTCATTTTTCGACTCGTCGTCAAAATAACTAGTGCACAAACACCGAGAAATTTTATTTTGATGTGAAAAAACCTTGTGATTTGCTGACACGTTTGACGTCATCGTAGTAAAACGCTGTAATTAGTCGCTTTTGATGAAGTCTTTATAGGACTGTCGTCAAGCGAAGAATTGATTCGGTGATGACAGCACATTTAACTTAATTGGTTTAATTGGTCGTTTCTCGGGAGGCAATATGGCGTGCGTGAAAAAATGGCTCTCTGCTCACTGTATCGACAACAAAATTATCTTTATTGACTTGGTAGCAGGACAGAAGCCGTGAAGAAAGACGTACTGAACCGAAGCAAACCATAATGGCTGCCACAGTTAAGAGGAGGTGGCAAGGAGTGAACAGGGAGAATGGTCGTGTTTCACACCAAAACAAAGTTTACCTTGTGTTCCATAGCATGAATGATGCTGCCCGACTGTACGACATTTCCCACAGATTTTTAGTTCAGGTGAGGTGGACCGGTCTCACAGCCAAGCATAGTATACAGCGAATATATATATATATATATATATATATATATATATATATATATATATATATATATATATATATATATATATATATATTAACACGTACAAAGTATGCTGTTGTGAATCAAATGATTGATACCTTCATAAGATTATCTTATACTTTATGAACGTTATAACGGACGGTTGGGATAACGTACGATGTTTCCGTTCACTTTACTATTGAGATGATTGTGTTTTGTATAATGCTTAAATATAAGACCCTCGCAGATCTAAGGAACAATTTAAGACGATAATTCAATTTGATATATGATTAAACAATTTAAGAGTTTTGTCTGTCCAAAATAATTCTTCCATATTTATTTCCCTCCTTCTCTCCTTTTCATGATGTGTTCTTCTATTCTTTCCATGGCATGTTCCCTCTCTCCTTTAGCTGTTCCCTCGGTGCAGCTGTCGCATGTCTGTATTTCTTAAGGCAAGTTTCTTATAGAAGTGTTTGTTTCCTGGAAGTTCCCCCTCGTGCTTTCTCCAGTCAGTGGGAGCCTAATGCATTTCCATTAATGCTTGATTTGATGACGTCACGCCCCTGAGGAGGAGGATGCGAGTGCTTGGGTACCCTGTGATGGACCGCACTGCCTATTCTACTCTCTCTTGCTATCTTCCGAATTCAGCCACTCCTGCCGAGGCAGTTCATGCGACCTTCGTAATTACATTTCCAGTCACTTGTAGCTTTCCCGGTCTTGTTTATTGTCTAACGTCTCGCTGTTTTTTTTTGTTTTGTTTTTCTCGAGAGAAAGCGTCATTATTTTCCTTGTTGATCTGCGTGTTTCTAAGGGACTTTACCTACTCTCCTGCTTGTCTGTCTGTCCGTCTCATAATGTCCTCCTGTTTGTGAGTCTCACGGTGTGTCTGTACGTTAGTTGTATGTATGTTTGTGTTTGTTTTTCTCTATGGGTTTCTTACACTTTGTACACATAAATGTTTTCCATTTCTTCTATTTTCGTGTATGAGTATTCTTAGCTATTTTATTCGTAGTTGTGTGTGTCCTTCTATACATGTATTTGGCCGTGTATACATATGTGTGTCAGTGTATGTAACCTGCTTGCTTGTGAGTCGTCCTGAGGTTGTGAGGGAGGCCAGCCAGCCAACCAACCATATCCCCACGTTGGTTAGTAGTTTAACTGTCCCTCTCAAAGTTCCCCCACGAGATGTTGATTATAAGGGTATTGGAAGTCCTCATTAGGTTCCCTCGATGTGCCAACCGGAGCGTGGCAGCCACCGACAGCCCACAACATCCTCTTCAACCGGGTTCTTCCCCCTCACCCCTACACAGCCATCTGCTGTTGCCTCTCTCCTGACAACTGGCGTGGTGGTGTTGGGGGCAGGAGGCTCTGGCTACACCTGCTGTGGTGGTGTTGCCAAAGGTTCCTCCAGTCCTCAGTGCTATTTAGGTCCTTCCCGACTTCAAGTGTTGCCAGGGTTCCTCCTGACCTCCAGTGTTGCCAAGATTCTTTCTGGCACCAGTGCCACCAAGAGAGCCCCTCTGCCCTCAGCGTTGCCAAGGTTCTTTTAGCTCCAGCACTGCCGTGGTTCTTCGTGACCACACCCCCCCTGATGAGGATCCTCGCGGCCTTTGTTCCTCTAGAGAGAGAAAAAAAAGATAAAAAAAAAAGAAGGAAAGAGAATAAGGTAAACACGAGGACGCAGGAGAGCGCTGGCGAGGGACGAATGAAAAAAAGTTTTGGTCGAGGAGGAACAAGAGAACAATAACGCCCCCAAGTTTTCCTAAACAAACTTGTAATGTCTTTTAATCTCTCTTAAGAAATGCTACAAAAAATTGTCTCAACTTTGTACCAGAAGTTTACTATTGGTTTTCCCTCGACTGTGCAGGAGGAGACCGTGAGCCTAGTACCTGGTTACATGATATATTGAAGGTTACGTTGTAGGGGTGACGTAGGATCGTCACGACGCTGGGTAAGGTGTATCACACCACTGGTGTGCTGGCCTTTAAACTGGCACGTGCGTTAATGATCGCACATTCTCGTTCACCTAAGTGTTACGCTGTCACACACACACACACACACACACACACACACACACACACACACACACACACACACACACACACACACACATTGCATAGACATGTACACTTGGACAAGCGTACACGTACAGGGACATACACCCACAATGATTTACACCCTCAAGGACTTAAGCCTGACTTAGGCCGGGGAGGGGGTGGGTGGAGGCTGCACATATGCATAAGGAGTAAAGACATGGCATATGAAGAGACGGGGTATCACAAGTGTAAACCTCTCTCTCTCTCTCTCTCTCTCTCTCTCTCTCTCTCTCTCTCTCTCTCTCTCTCTCTCTCTCTCTCTCTCTCTCTCTCTGCCCCCCCCTCCCCTCACACACACACACACACACACACACAAAAGGTTATACACCCATAAGGACATACACCCACAAGTATAAGTAGTGTCACTACAGAGTGTTAAGTAGACGGTCCAGTATGTTGTCATGTGGTTCTGCCAGAGGGGAAGGTCTGTTATCACAGCTACTGGTGACTGGTGTGCACTGACCCATACGTACTGTGCTGGGAGGGAGTTCTACACTCGTGGGGGCCCTATCTCTTGAACTTTCTCCATTATAAAACTTTTTAAACATTCTCGAACTTTCTCTGCTATTATAAGACCTTTTAAAACTTTCTGTACTATCGTAAAACCTTTTAGACTTTTATGTGCTGTCCGCAGTTACTGTGCTCTCATTTCGTGCGTTCCATTCGTCCAACTCTTACACTATAAAAGTACTTCTTTTCGTCTTATTCAACAAGTTTCTTGCTGAATTTCATGTTACGTTCCCTGGTTCCACTAATCTTCCGAAGAACTTAGTTTACGTCACTGTTCTTACTTATAAACTTGAGGGTTTATGATCAAGTCACCCCTCAGTTTTCTTTCTTCCATGATGGACTCCTTCTCGAGGCCCCTTAGCCACTCTTTATAACTCGGCTCTTTTTATTCTGGTACCATTATTTGTTGTCCTTCTCTGGACCTTCTCTATCAGCTCTTTGTGCTTTTTTAGGTTCGGCGACCGAACAGGAGGAGGATATTCTAGTTTTGGCCTTATGTAGGATGTGAACGACCTTCTGAATATTTCGTTATTTATGAAATCGAATGTATTCCCAATACTTGCCTGGAAACCAGATGGTCTCCTTAACTATCAAATTTACTTTACTTTCTACTTTTTACACTTATATTCTGTACATTTTACAGTTTTGTCCAGATTAACGCCAGTCCAGGAAAATGACTCCCATGTTATTTAATATTTACATTTACTCTAGGCTTGCCGGGGTCAATTGAAGATCTTTGTTGTGATTATGAAAAAGTACTTAATGGCTCTTTTTTTTTTTATCCCTGTACTGCAAGTATTAACAATATAGGAAAAAAGACATCAGTATCGTACCGAAACATTTATTACTATTATGCAATGAGGAAATAACATCTGATTTGTTTGTTCACACAGAAGCAGTTTTCCCGTATATATGCCCAATATCACTTATATTTCTATCATATATTTCTGTTTTTGCATTTGGTATGTAAGACCTATCATTGGGCAAAGTGATTGTAAAAAGAATTTGTTTTTTTGTTATTTACACAGGTTTAAGCACTATTTTACGTCATAAAACTATTCAAACGAGTACGAATATTGATAGAACAAGAATCCCCACAAACTGTAAATATTGTAAAGTTTCTTAACTGAGTAAAAGAAAAAAAAGATGCTAAAGTTGTATGTATGTCTAATTTATGTTCAGCCAGAAGCTTAAGAAATGCCAAAATGAAGCAACAGTTTCATTTATTTTGTTATCAGTCGTTGAAGAAGTTTATGAAACGCCAAAAAGGTACATTGTATTTACCTTTTGTATACTACATACACAGAGGAATATGATTAATATACGCTCAATGAATCACCATTATTTTACATAAAAGAAACAATATCCTGTAAAAAAAGAATACCGCATCCTTAAAGTTTGTTTAAATAGACATATATTGAACTTCACTGATGAAATGAAATGAAGATACAAACTACAAATATGCTCTCTCTCTCTCTCTCTCTCTCTCTCTCTCTCTCTATATATATATATATATATATATATATATATATATATATATATATATATATATATATAATATATATATATATATATATATTGGAAAGGATCACAATTTTGCGCGTGATCAAGATATTCCTATGAGGCCATGGGGAAAATGAAACACGGTAAGTTCACAAGTGCACTTTCGTGTAATAATCACATCATCAGGGGAGACACAAGAGAGAGATATAACAGTCAATTGATATACATTGAAGAGACGAAGCTAGGACGCCATTTGGTAAACATGCGATTGTCCAAGACAGACAACGAGGGTTCATAAACTTATTATACAAATCTCATCAACAATAAAGTTATCTAATTTGTATAGCCCATCACTAATATTAAGATTATAATTCTTTGTGTATCCAATAATAGAAGATTCAATGATATTGCTCGTGGTAATAGAGTTACAGTTAATAACTGAGATGGCATTACTCCAGTCAATACAATGATCATGGTTTTTAACGTGATTAAACAAGGTATTTGATTCTTGTCCCGTTCTTATACCATATTTATGTTGCTTAAGTCTAACAGAAAGATCCTTACCAGTCTGCCCAACATAAAATTTATCACAGACTTCAGCATTGCATGACCTTGCATTTGGTGTATCATATATGATTTCCTCAACATTCATGCTTAGTTACGTGTGAAGCTAAGACCTAGTCATGGTGGTATATCAGCCCCCCTCAATTCATGCGAGTCTTTTTTTTCTCCCCCTCTCCCTCGTCAACAGTTCTGCGTGCACGCCGACAAGCGCAAGATGCTGCAGGAGTTGACCTCGTCGCTCCACCTGCGGCCCAACAAGCCGCACGTCCTCTGGGAGCTGGCCCACTGCATCTCGTCCGCTGTGAACGCCGACGGCTGCAACCTGTACCTGGCGAACACCGTCTCCAACACCCTCCACCAGCACATCCAGACCAAGGACGGGTGCGTACGAACACAAACCCTCCCCCTTCCGTGTCCCCTCCTACTCACGGCCCAACCCCACTGCGGGTTGTGTCGTGGGGAGGGAGAGGGAGTGTGTGTGTGTGCGTATGGGGTAGAGTGTGTGTGTCTGTATGGGGTAGAGTGTGTGTGTGTGTGTGTATGGGGTAGAGTGTGTGAGTGTTTGTATTGGGTAGAGTGTGTGTGGGTGTGTGTGTGTATGGAAGGAGAATATTTGTATACTGGACAACACGTATGAATGAGAACAATCAGTGTATCTGTTGTGGGGCGTTGACAGTATCCTAAGGTCTTATTAATCTGTTGCTGATGGAGAAAGTAGAGTAAAGCAGAAGGTTCCCGTCGCCACCCCTACACGCATGAAATAGCATTCCTCTCCTCCCCACCCCCGCGAGTTAGCGCTAGGAAAAGATATATATGTGTGTGTGTGTGTGTGTGTGTGTGTGTGTGTGTGTGTGTGTGTGTACCCTGCTGGCCTGGGTGGGTCTTTGAGTTCAAACAATAAAAAGTTTTAAACATATTGCATCTTAAACCACATCCAGATGTAAGGAAATGTCTATGTATTTTCTTGAATGCCTTCTAACCTCGTATGACTCCACCAGCGTAAGGTTCTCGGTCTTAGAGTATGTCATTAGGTTTCCTGACCTTGCTTCACCCCCGCCTACCATGTATATACCATGGTTCAGCCTTCCTTGAACTTAATGAACTTGAGCTGACCTCACATTGACCTTATACTGTCCTTGACCTGAAAATTGCTTAAGAGAACATCACCGACCTCATTCGACACACAGTCATCACTGTTTGTCTGACCTGCATTAACCTATGACCCAGCGTGGAGGTGACCAACTCGGGGTCGTGGAGCTGCGACATCGGTACGGGGTCGTGGCTGTGCGCTTGGGTGGCCAGCACGAGACAGGTCGTACGCGTCACCTCGCCCACGAACGACCCCAGGTTCCCCAAGGGGTGTCCCTTCCCCGAGGTAGGTCACCCAGGTCACTCCTGGCCCGAGGTAGGTCGCCCAGGTCACTCCTGGCCCAAGGTAGGTCACCTATGTCATCCTTGGCCTTGGTCACTCTTTATTCAAATCAGCTTCCACCCACGTTGATCCTGGAAGCCTCCCAGGTAGGCCCATGACGTCACCCAGATAGGCCCATGATGTCACCATTTAGGCCCATTATGTCACCCAGTAGAACCCATGATGTCGCCTAGTTTGGCCCATTATGTCGCCCAGTAAAACCCATGATGTCACCTAGTTTGGCCCATTATGTCACTCAGGTGGGGCCATAATGTCACATGGGTAAGGCTGTGACATCACTCAGGTCGGCCCATGATTCCATCCAGGTAAGCCCATGATGTCATACAGGTAAGGAAGTCCCTTGATGTCATACAAGTAAGTCCCATGAAGTCACACAAGTAAGTCCCATGATGTCACACAGGTAAGTCCCATGATGTCACTCAAGTTTCCCGGGCATTTTGCCAACTGATCCGACAAAGGCATCTGGATCCTGTGCGTCGTCAGCAAGAACATAAAGGAAGCATAACTAGAAATACATATGGGTCACACATGCAGAAAGAGCATGTACGGTCTTCGAATTCTCCTCAACATTATTCATCAGTCAGTGGTTTATAACTTGAACTATGTCAGCCTTAACGACCCTGGCAATTGATAGACCTAAAGCCAAAATGACCAGCCAACAATCAAGCAATGTTTTAATCTGAGATTCTTTTTATTTTTGCAAAGTGTGGATTCGTGTTCAGTCAGGGTGTAAGTTTGTGGCCTAGCGCGACCCTACACCAGTAGCTCAGTTTACCATGATAATATTTTGCATCAACTCACGAGGAATAAGGGTGTCATTTTGGGCTAGCTTATGAAGAAAGATATATGGTGAATAAATGCTTAAAAAACCTTTTGAAAAACAAAAACAGAACTGGTAGCCGTAGACTCTGAATGTTGATGCAAGCGTAAATATTGCTTGTGTGGTCGGTGTTCGACTGGTATCAGTCGGAGCGGCTTTGACGGGAATTAAACATCAAATTAGTCTGTACCCTTCAAATGAAGAATTGGAAATCATTTACTCATCTGTTTTAATAGATCTTTATTTGACGTTAGTATGATCTGTGTTTACTGAACAGCTAGGTAACTACAAACGAACATTGAAGCTAGAAATTAAGCTATACGGACATGGTGTCATAATGTTCAAGCGTCCTCTTTGGCTTTGCCTCAGTTGGGTAGGTTACCGGCAGTGAGTTTGGGTCGTTCGGTGTTGGTATGGGGGAAAAGTCCTTCTAGCAGAAAGAATATGAAAGTTATAATCTAACATCGAAAGGCAATAGATCTTTTGATTTCATCTGCAAATAAGTGAAAAGTGAATACAGCTGAATTTTATAACGAAATCATGAAAAACTTCAATGAGCAAGTTACAGTGAAGACTGGGACGCCATGTATATACACATTTCACTCCGCCGCTTGCCATCAGGACTCGCGTTATGGAGCATTACATACAAGCCCGTCACGAAGTACTACACTCTGGAACGTCATGCAGCACCACACTTAGGTAAGTCACGCAGTACCACAGTCAGGAATGTCATGAAGCACTGACTTTGATGTTCATGGTGAACCCATAAATATCTTGGATACTCTTTTTCGGGAACTTGCAAAACACCTAAAGTAGTTGAACTGAATATTGGTGCTCACGGCCCGTGGCTTCGAGTAAATGCATCTCGTGTGTCCCTCTGAGCACGACGGTCTTCTAACTTTATGGCACAAGGGCCTGCTAGAGACCAGGAAATCATACTCAAAGATCATACTTTCTTATTCAAATGGGTAAGAGAAGTTTTTCCAAATATAAGCATCTACATAGGGTGTATGAAAACTATCACAAAGGGGCCATGTTTATGTCCTAAATGTGATTTCCTGAATTTTAAAGCCTATGTTGTCCTAAGCTTCACAGTTTTGTTAGTCGTGACATAAATATGAGGAAAGCTTCAAATAACTGAAGCTTCAAAGTCTCGTTTGACATAGAGTGAATCGGAGCAACTTTTAAGATGACATACGAAGCTTCACTGCCTCGTTTGACACAATATGAAACTAAGCATCGTCTCATATGATATCCAGAGATCTACAGCTTTTTACGACGTGATGTGAATCGAGTAACGCTTCAGATATTACAGATGTCCGAAATTTCACTCCTTTGTTTGACGTGACGTGCATTTCTGCAACATTTCAAACAATATTGAAGGGTCGAGAACCATAGCAACACATCAGATGATACTGATATCAGAAGCTTCATTGTTTTGTTTAACGAAGCGTGAGCTGGAACAACGCTGTCTTCAACATGTTTCATTTTTTCTCAGAAATTTCTTAGGAACAGCCAGGGCCCCCTAGAGGAATTTTATCAGGGGGTGCAAAGTTTCTATTGGGCCCCCTTCCCGTTCTCCATCAGTCATCCTGTTTTTATCCGCTATGTTTTATGCCATTATCTGTAGGGCCAACAAGGGTATGGAAGATGAGAGAGGGATAGGATGCTAGTCTTCAGTATATGATGCAAACATTTTTCCGAGATACCAGGAAGTCCCCGAGCCCGGTTACGATGCACCCCCTGCACCCCCTTCTCAGAGGCCCTGGGAACAGCTGAACCAGTTAGTCGGAAACTTGTAAGAGTAATAGATTAGGATTACCTAAGTTGTTTCAGGGATATACCTCGTGTGATAAGAAAGAACTACCGCAAGTCATTAATGTATGTTTTATTTGAGAAGAGAAACATTATTCCTGGTAACAATTACATATTATTATTATTATTATTATTATTATTATTATTATTATTACTACCACAACTACTACTACTACTACTACTACTACTACTACTACTACTACTACTATTATTGTTGTTGTTATTGACTTGCAACATGGTATTCCCACAGGAGGAGGTGCATCACGCCCTATCCATGGCTGTGGTGCAGAACGACGGGGAGCTGGCCGCCGTCTTCGAGTTCTTCAGGAAGCAGAGCGGCGAGCCCTTCCACGAGGAGGACGAGGAGATCGTCAACTCGTACCTAGTGTGGGGCGGCATCGCCATCCACTACGCTGAGCTTTACCACAGCATGGTCAAGCAACGCAAGCTCAACGACTTCATCCTCTCCGTTGTCAAGTGAGTTGGCGGGTGACTCGTGTTGGGAGTTCGAGGGTGGTTGGTACTGAGTCAAGTGAGGAGGGAGTGACTCGTGCTGATTCACTTGAATGGGAAGTGACTCGTGCTGATTTACTTGAATGGGGAGTGACTCGAGCTAATTCACTTGAATGGAAGGTGACTCGTACTGATTCACTTGAATGGAAGGTGACTCATACTGATTCAAGTGAGTGGAGGGTGACTCGTACTGATTGAGGTGATGAGAGGATGATTCGTACTAATTCAGAGTGAGTTGTTGGTGACTCGAACTGATTCAGATGAGTCAGGGTTGGTTCGAACCGCCTCTTTTGTCGTGGATTTCTTAATGAGGGTGAGAGGATCAGGGAAGGAGGGTGGGCTTTATGAAGCGCCTGTCCTTATTGCACCAGTGGAGTTCCACTTGTGAGACGATTCACTAATTTCAGGAAAACTGTTGAAGTTCTGGATGTTCTAAGTGAAGGTGGAACGTTCTCTCTCTCTCTCTCTCTCTCTCTCTCTCTCTCTCTCTCTCTCTCTCTCTCTCTCTCTCTCTCATTCTCAGCGTCGTGTCGGATTCGGTACTAGATATTTCCTGTATCGTGTTGTGGTCGTGAGCCAGCTTGCTCTCTGGATGCAGTTGAGTCTGCGTTGGGTAGGTTCCGTATGTAATTATGATTACCTGCAACAGTTTTTATGGGACACCGTTTTCTTGTGCATTCCTTAATGTTGTTTTGGGTATCTGCCTAATGTCTTTTCAACGTCCATGGGCTAACTATATGGGTAGAGGTGGAGGGAACGAGGAGAAGAGGGAGACCAAATTGGAGGTGGAAAGATGGAGTGAAAAAGATTTTGTGTGATCGGGGCCTGAACATGCAGGAGGGTGAAAGGAGGGCAAGGAATAGAGTGAATTGGAGCGATGTGGTATACCGGGGTTGACGTGCTGTCAGTGGATTGAATCAAGGCATGTGAAGCGTCTGGGGTAAACCATGGAAAGCTGTGTAGGTATGTATATTTGCGTGTGTGGACGTATGTATATACATGTGTATGGGGGGGGTTGGGCCATTTCTTTCGTCTGTTTCCTTGCGCTACCTCGCAAACGCGGGAGACAGCGACAAAAAAAAAAAAAAAAAAAATATATATATATATATATATATATATATATATATATATATATATATATATATATATATCCCTGGGGATAGGGGAGAAAGAATACTTCCCATGTATTCCCTGCGTGTCGTAGAAGGCGACTAAAAGGGAAGGGAGCGGGTGGCTGGAAATCCTCCCCTCTCTTCTTTAATTTTCCAAAAGAAGGAACAGAGAAGGGGGTCAAGTGAGGATATTCCCTCAAAGGCTCAGTTCTCTCTTCTTAACGCTACCTCGCTAACGCGGGAAATGGCATGTAGTATGAACAAATATGAACAATATATATATATATATATATATATATATATATATATATATATATATATATATATATATATATATATATTGCTCTTGTTATTGAACTGTGCTCCGCATCCCTTATGACATTTCGATCTTTCAGTAAATTTGATTAAATGTTTGAGGACGTGTTATTGTCTGAGCCACGTACATCTTTACGATAAGATTCAGGTAGCTGGATAACATTCATGTTTCTTCAGTCCTCATGGCTCCTCCTGAGTGGTGAAGGGGGGTCTTGTTATGTCTCCTCTACCGTATTCTGTCAACAAAATCTCCATGAGTTGTGGATAGATTTCCAGTAGGGAGAGTTACTAAACCTGGTCCTGTGAGGCTATGTGACGTGCGTTCTGGATAGATTGTGGCACATCTGATATTCTCGGAAAAGTTGAGGAGGTAAGCGAAGGGGAGCTTAGCTTGTATCAGTGCGTCCGGCTCCCGAACGACTTAAGCAGTTCCTTGAAAGAGA
Organism: Panulirus ornatus; assembly: GCF_036320965.1. Taxonomy (NCBI): domain Eukaryota; kingdom Metazoa; phylum Arthropoda; class Malacostraca; order Decapoda; family Palinuridae; genus Panulirus; species Panulirus ornatus. Next base: position 16,976,057 of record NC_092226.1, read on the forward strand.
TTGTAGAAGATTTTTCTATAAGGTGTCATCGTTGGAATTACATTTATGATTACCTTTGAGTTCTGGGTCCCTGGTGTTCCTCTGCCTTGCACTAAGAACGAACATTTTAGGCCTGCGACACATCTGGCTACATGACCTACTTACACAGTTTACTAGAGTTTCTCTTTGAATGATCTGTATGTCGTCCTACTTTTACCACAGTAATCTGTGAGTTTCTGACAGCTTCCACTCGCACAAACAGCCTCGGAGGGACCCACTGGTCTGTTGCTGTTTAGAATCATTTGTTTTCCGTTGTGTACAGACAATTTCTGAGAAATGATCAGATCCACATTGTCACAAAACACGGCCTCCTTGGGGATAATTTCTGGGAATAAAACTAACATGTAACACCTTTTTTCATGTACAGTTTTCGAGATGAAGTGATAAATGAATGAAAAGTTTGCACAGCAGCCTGTTGAAAGTCTATCAGATATATGTGTATATCGCCAATCCACACACACACACCCACACACAGACAATGCCAGTTAACTGTCCACCTGCCTGTTACCGTTGGATGTGGAAACAGTACCATAAAGAGCTGAATATTCTTCGCTATTTAGAAAAAGGACGCATCACTCCGCCCTGATCGATGGTCCCGCCGTCCCGTCATTCGTCATATGACGTCAGGGACGAAATCTGACCGACCAGAAATGAATCGTTCGTCGTTTTCGAGACAGACTCGCCGCCGCGTCGGACTGACTGACCCGAGCTATACTTGACAGTGACGGGCGCCCATCTGATGGCTTCTCCGGACCTCTTCCCTCACCTACGACGGTTGGAGAAGCCTTTCTCCCTCGGCTCCCTCAGCGATTGTTGGAGACTGCTTTCTGCTCCAGTTTCTTCAGTGAATTCTTGGAGGACTAACGTCTTCCTGATTCCTCTTTATAGGACAGTTGGAAACAACTATCTCCGTCTCACTTACAGAGCTTCTAAGATTCCTTTCATCATCGGCTTTTACCAAAACTGTAAAAGACGGGGCATTGAGGGCGTCTTTCCCTGCCAACATGGGTGAAAGCGCTTCGGAAACTGCTGCACTGGCTGATCACTGCTGAAAAGGGAGTTTGGCTTAGGTTCCTGAGTCCATCTGTCATACTGAGTGAGTAAGAGCTCAGACTTGTACTGAGAGAAGCAACCGTCAGATTTACTGAGAGAGAGGCTGACAGTCAAAGGTGCTTAGCGAGAGGCTGACAGTCAGTCTTGCTGACAGAGAGGCTGACTCTGACTTATTTTCAATATACTGACCGACATAACCCAGGCAGAACATACCTCGGTCGTGGTGGATCTGTAGTGAGAGGGGAAATGGATTAATAAAGTTTGAAGTTAAGAAGAACTCTTCAGGTGTTTGTAGACTTGACTTTCATGGGTATTAAGGTTGTAGGAAGAGGGAAAGATGAAAGCGAAGTCCACAGCTTCGATGTGTGAGGGAAAAGGTGGTTATCATGACGGCCTATCCCCGTGTGGCGGGTCTCCACACACTACTAAGGGGAACAGCAGCCAGACACGAGTCATGAATCAAAACCTTTATGGCAAGGACACCTGCAGACGGCTAACTTCAGCAGTGCCACGATCAAAAAGAACCTACAGAAGAGGAGGAAGGGAAGCAACATCCCGGCGGACGGAGAGGGATGGTTGGAGAGAGGTGATACCTGGAGAATGACTAAGGCTGAAAAGGCTTTTTGATTCCACTGTGGCTGATGAAAGGTGGAGGAAAAGCCACTCCACCCCCCCCCCCCATAAAAAATGCCTACACTACTCATACTCATTTAAAGAATTGCTTCTGTCTTTTACGTAGTGTCTATGATCACCATCTTAGCCTGTAACCCATCTACCCTGCTTCGTACTGATAATTTCCTCTTGTGAACGTCCTCCGAGTTTGCTATGAAGAAGCCTGCACCTGGCTACTTTCCCTCCACTTCTTTCAGTCGTCTAAACCCCCTGTGGCTTCGCTAGTTTCCCTGATTTCAACCTCCAGTCTTTCAAACGGGTGACAAACGTAGAAAAAAAAGATATATATATATATATATATATATATATATATATATATATATATATATATATATATATATATATATATCCTCCCCTGAGGAATAAATTTCGTATGAACTCCAAACAGCTTGGACTTGTTAGGGTCTTTGGCTGGGACTGCGGAGTGGTACACGGAGCAGACGCCATTTTCGTTCTCCCGAGTCGACCTTAGGAACTTCTGGAAACACTACCACTCGCAACAGAGATTAGACCTCGGTGGACGAAGCTTTTGGACATGTTTCTTGACATCTTTAGCGAAAAGGTCTTTGAAATATGGAGAGCAAGAAATTTGCCTAAGAATATGTTTGAAGTAGTTTCATAGTACCACAGTGGACAACGAATTAACGAAGTGAGGAAATAGAGAAAGCTGATAGCATGAAGAAGTTGGAAGGAGCGGATGCTCATTTGCTTGTGACATTCCGGGATGGATTCTGGACGCCTGTTATGAACATGTTTTTGGGAATCCAAATCTTGTATCATTTCCACATTCTCTTGCTGTAGAAGGACATTTTGCACTTCGAGAATTTCGGTTTCCCCAAAGGGACACTATACTTTTGCGTTTTCTTGTAAAAAGATGACCATTTGATTTGTTGTAGGTCATATCCTGTACTGTCAGATAATCACATCGCAAAATACCAAAATACAGTTAATTGTTGGAGTTCCCTCATAAGGAACTGTGTTTGTTTCTCGATGGATTCAGTATATCTTTCCTCGTTCTCTTTCATCAAGAAGTCTAGCTTAATGAAGATGTGGAGTTGCGGAGCTGTAATCCGCAAGGAGGAAACTTTTAGGACTTTTGTCTGCAATTTTCATGTCGGGAGAGGTTGGAAGTTTAGTGCACTTCGGGAGTTCACAGGATGTTGCTGGCACGGGTCGACCCAAGCCGGAGTTTGAGACTGTGGTACGAAGGTAAAGTGGTGTATCAGGGAGTCTTGGTGTCTCTGGAACATCGTTTGAGGCCTTGTTGGACAGTTCCGATGCTAAGTAGTTGGGCCATACAGCATGCACCACCCTCCCCACTGCTCACATTTTTCATATAATGTCCTGTCGGGTGTCGCTTGACACAGTCCACCTCAACCCTCCCATTATGTGCACCTGGTTCTCTCATGCCCAAACCTGTGATACCTGACATAACCAGTAGGCTCTTAAACGTATACCAGATGTTAAAGAAAAATCCCAACCTCTCCTACCCAATGCAGGAGCCTCTCGCAGCTGGGGCTGTCCCTCTCCGGAGCCACGGTCCTCTGCTGTGACGGCTGTACCTGAGACAGCTTTCCTAGCACAGTAATAGGATGATTTTCGGTGTATCCCAGAATAAATTGTATTCGTCAACTCGTCGCCGTGTAGGTTGGGGGAATGGTTAAGGGCTTCCTGATGGGGTACGTTCGGAACTGGTTGCCCCTTAATGTTATAATGTATAGAAAAGTTTAATTTGTTATATATATGCGAAATGAGCCCCAGGAAATTTCTTGCTATATCCTTGTCGGGTTTCTTTTGGAATTTGAATGCAGCCCCCTTGAAAGCAGCTCCATCCTCCATCTCCGACGTCTTGAGGTCCATCGTCCGTGCATCTCTTCGCCTTCTGCATTGTTTAGCTGGAAGTATATTAATGAGTTCGAATCACTGCGAAAAGTGGAGTTGTCGTGCCGGTCCCGGACTAGCCAGTACTAAACTTTGGTAAAGGAACCCGGGCTGGTCCAGTGCGTGTTTCATTGTTTTTATCTCCATTTTGTTCAGTTCACTTCAAGAGTTCAGTTGATGTTTATTTGAATCACAGCAGACCTGTTTGGCTACATGATCTTATTTGGCTTTGTATTATTTTCTCATTTTTTTCCCGTGGGCTCTAGTTGATATACCAACGTATTGCTACCATGAGAGAAGCAGAATTTGTAGTTTATATGTAATGTTTTATAAGCTGCATATATGTGTATTTTAGCTCTTCACCTTTATATTTGATACTTCAGTTGAAACGTGTACATTAGATTTCTCCTTGTGTTGCCTTGGAGCGTCGCTTGGCAGCTACGATCGGATGTCACTTTCCGAGAGCCGAGCTCCCACTTAAAGTTAAATTTGACTCTTGACATTCGCAGAGCTGTTTTCATATCGACAATACTTTTATATTAAAAACATTTTCTTTTTAACAAAGTTTGATTTCCCACATTAGTAAGGAGAAAAATCTTGAATACTAGTTCATCATGGGTAACATACGAATATTTTTATGTACGTTATGCCTCATTAACGGAATATTACATCCAATTTTTATGTACGTTATGCCTCATTAAGGGAATATTACAGCCTATTTTTATGTACGTTATGCCTCATTAACGGAATATTACAGCCAATTGTTATGTACGTTATGCCTCATTAACGGAATATTACAGCCTATTTTTTTTTTATGAATGTACTGTGGAGGCCGCCGACTGAAAAGACCACATTTGATTGTAGTGGACGTCTTGGAAGTAATGTTCGAGCTATATTCATAATGATCCAAGGCGTTCTTCTGCTGGAATCCAAAAAGAATTAAAGATAGACTTGCAAAATGAACTCAACATTCGGATAACTGAATCAGTTTTCCTATTGCCAAACTTTATGTCTGAGCTAAAGCTGCTTTCTAGATTTTCTCACCAGTAATAGAACACACTTGTCCCGCGTTAGATAATAATAGATCTGGGTTTCCTCTGTCAGTCTTTTCATTGGTGATGTGCAGCAGATGAAGATAAACTAACACGAAGATTGTAGCTTTCTAGGTAAAGTGATTATATCCGACTAGGGAAAAGCAATGCTTTCTAGTACATTGAAGTGCAGATGAGAGAACCAGAGCTGTCTGTATAGCCGCCGTGTAGTATTAAGTCAGAGCAGAGTAAGGGGTGGTTTATATAAAGGTCGTGGGTGGATTTTTGCAGTATTAGGTGTTAGAATTTTAGTGAGCTGGTTAAATCAAATGGATAGGTCAAGTGATTAAGTGTGGCATGTGAACATTGCGTCCAGATGCCATTCATATTTAGATTACCTCTCAACACGGTGAAAAAAAAAAGAAAATTACTGAGATTTCTTCTTACATTCTACCGCGCTCCACTTTTGTATCCTAGCTGTACACCTTCAAGCGTGTCGTCCGTTTCCCTAAACCTAGCTGTGAAGTGTGGCCGCTGATGCTGTCACTTTATAATGTTATCTGTCTACGTGCCTCGTTAGTTAGTACAAAGGTCATCAGCTAAGATCAATAAACCCCGAAGTGAAAACTTATATAAGACTGGAATTGTGGAATTGTATGTTATGGTAAGTGTAAGAATTAGCCTCGCAGTGCAAGAATAGCCTCGCAAACACCTGTTAAGCTCGCATGGATTTTTGTAGCTTGAACAAGCTTCGCCTGTTATCAAACTTCCCGTAATTATGAGAGTCCAGCTTGTTAGAATTTCTGTCATTTCATGTCCAAAGTATGTAATTGGGCAATTAGATCTTAAATGCTAGAACACAATACAGTTGCAGAAAGTTAAGCTTGTACGTGAGTAGAATGAGAGACTGAGAATACAAAATGTAGTAAAAACTGATGGCCCTCACTTCTCGATTGTATATTTCGCATAAAAAAAATTTATTCTTTAGACTTACTCTTTAAAGCACCACACCATTAGTCACCTAGATAATTATCCTTTATGGAAATCTTTATGCTGATTTATGATCATTCTGCCCTATTTATACATATCCATACAGGAATTATCTAGTGGAAGTTCGCCTTTTAAGATGAGCAAGTGGTGATGTAGTATGTGTGTGTGTGTGGACTCTAACGTTATTATAAATGTTTTTGTAAAGGCTATCATATATATATATATATATATATATATATATATATATATATATATATATATATATATATATATATATATATATGGTCCCATTCCCACTGGGGTCACTATCATGATACCATACCACACTTGAGGACCATCGTCTTGATCCCACACCACACTGTGGTCACCATTATGACTCGACATTAACTTGGGTCAGCTCTCTCGACCCCACACCACATTGATGCGCACTATAGCAGGCAGTGTGGCGTAGGGCCGTTTTACTGTGATGATTTATTGAAGTTGATTGTTGTCACAAAATCAGTGTTCGGTTTATAGACCATCATTGCGAGTGTTTGATTTTATAATGGAAAGTTTCACGCAGGATCCCCATTGCGGTCTCTCTCTCTCTCTCTCTCTCTCTCTCTCTCTCTCTCTCTCTCTCTCTCTCTCTCTCAAGGATGGGTATTTGCCGGAACTACCCACCTGGCTATCGGGAAGTACTGTATAGTACTTAACATTCTTTGCATTTCTTCCAAGACTTCGTGATCCTGAAGTTTGTCGGGAAAAGATTATATGCTTTCCAGTGTATTTATCAATATTGTCATTGAATTTTTGTCCTGAATGTTAGATCATATTGGCGTTAGCTTTAGGCGTATCTACTCTCTTTATTTTCATGTTTTTCACTAGCTTTAAATGACCCGTGTCGCAGGTCATGGCGACAACCTTAACTGGTATTGCAGACGAAGCGGAGGCCTGTATTGTGTCCCACGTATGTTGCCGATGATGCTGATTTCCAGCAGTGACATTCCAGGAACTAGGGACGGAGCATGTTCCAGACGTTGTTGATCAACCGCTGTGGATATCTAGTGCGTGGTTCATGTTTATGTAAGCCTCTCTTGATCCCAGGTAATGGAACCCTGGAATTTTTCTTTCCCCCACCGCCATTCGATCTGTCATACTGGAAGACGTGGCTCCATATTATTCCAGACTCGTCTCTAGAGATCTTTCTCAGCTGGATAACGCTTATGTTTTCCGGACCTTAAAGAATTTAATTTTTTCTTCTTCTCTTATTTCCAGGTCCATCTTCCAGGACATGGTGAGCATGGACACTCTCATCATGAAGGTGATGAACTTCGCCCAGAAGCTGGTGAACGCTGACCGCGCCTCGCTCTTCCTCGTCGACGCCAAGAACCGCCAGCTGTACGCCAGGATATTCGACATGGGCAGCGAGTTCAACGAAGATGATCCTCCACAGTCCTTCAAGGAGATCAGGTGAGAGGATCAGAACGCGTCCAGACAGACAGACCAGTCAGTGGTAACAGACCTCGAGGAGGACAGGGGTTTCACTGGAAACTGTGGAGGAAATAGTTGGGAAGGTGTGAGGGGACAGTTGAGGTGTGAAGTGGTGGAGGAAGAGGTGTTTGTGTAGAGAGGTAGCAGTGGAAGGTAAGATGTGGATAGATAAGGCTTTTGGGCGACGGATGGTATCGTCGGATGGTACAGGGGATATAGTAGTAATGTGGTGCGGTACGTGAAATGGCAGGTGTGTGAGGAGCTAGTAATAGAAGCAGAAGAAAGTGGTGTAGGCAGGGAGATGGGAAGATGGGTAGTGGCGCGTATGGAGAGGGAGAGTGAGGGGCAATTGCGCAGGGTGTTAGCAGCAGCAGTGAAGGGAGGAGGTTGGCAACACCACCCCAGATAACATGGAGACCAACATGTCAGGCTTGAGAGAGTGTACTTGTTATGAACAGGAAGTGTACCAGGAGACTCATGAGGACCTGTAAGACCTGTCTGATTGTTTACTTACTGGGAGACTCATGCTGACCTGTAAGACATGCGTCTTCATTATTTATAACATAGTGATCAGGAAGAAGACTTCACCAACATAGTGATCAGGAAGACTTCACTTTCTTAAAAGTTTTCACGTTAAGGTTTCAGATGTCGTCTTTCCCCTGTAGGACCACAGTGCCTTACTTCGCAGATTACAGTACCTTATTTCTCTCAGGAAGAAAAAACGTTACTTGTTTGCGGGGATATATCTGGTCCGTCCCTCAGGTTAACGGGTATCGGTGTCGGGTGTCAGACACTGCAGGATATACACTTTCGTGGGTCAGCCCTTATCACTTTAGCTTACTGTTGGTAGGATGGCTGTGCTGGGGTCGGGTACTGAGGGAGAGGAACTGTAGGATGGTGGTGCTTGGATTGAGAACTCTAGGATGGGGTGGAGACTGTAGGATGGTGGTGTTGGGGATGGAGATTGTAGGATAGTGTTGATAGTGGTGGAATGTGGGACTGGTTGGTGATGGTTCTGGGGTGGGGTGGGGTGGAGGGGTAATGGGGATCATTGTCACAATTATGTATTTATTCATCGCGTTAATTATTAACAACCTCCGATTTTTTTTCTTGACTGTTTTGTTACTCTCTTCCTTGTTCTGTCTTCCTCTTCCCTCACTTAATATCTCGTTGTCCTCATGTGTATATTTGCAGTTCTTTCTCTTATATTTACGTGTTTTCCTATTCACTTTTATTTACTTGTAATATTTTATGTACTTTTACATATTTTCTTTTTATTAACTGTTCTTCAGACAGAAGCCTTATGACATATCCCTTTTTTATCCTGGTATTTAGTTTACCTTGTATTCTCACCCACTTTAGTTTACTTTGTATTTTCTAACACCTCTGTGTTTGGTTTACCTTGTATTCTCGCCCATTTTAATTTACCCTGTATTCTCACCCACTTTAGATTACCTTGTATTCTCATCCATTTTAGTTTACCTTGTATTCTCATCCATTTTAGTTTACCTTGTATTCTCACCCACTTTAGTTTACCTTGTATTATCTACCATTGTTGTCTTTCTGTAATTCTTGGTGGCTAGAAGTTGACTACATACATGCTCTTGTGAGGTACAGGTGAAGGAAAGCTATCGTTTGGCGGTGTCTTGAGCTCCGTCTGGCCCATCTGTATCCCAAGCTGTTACCCAGTTATGCCCGGAACTACCATAGTCAACCTTGTAACTACGAATGTGACACTAGAGGTCTCACTGGCACGTTACGTTCCTCTGCGATTCATTTGGATAACTAACGTTCACAACAGTTTTGCTCTTAAATCGAATACTTGTACGGAATCGCTTTTGCAACTGACATATGCTAGACATGTGTGATCTCACGAAGGCTTAGGACAGAGATGAGATTTGACAAGACCCATTACCTGCATGTCAGCTTGTCACACGGTCATAATCAGTAGAGATAATTATAGAAACAACAATTTTCTCTCAAAAATTCGTCATTGTTAAGCTTTCTGACTGTTGACAAATACCGAAATGAAAATGCCAAGATTATTCACAAATGGTATGAATATTGGTTCAGGGATATGACTAGGAAAATATACTAGACATTGCAATGGTATATGGAACTACAGCACACAATGAACACACTAAATACACTGGCCACGAAATTGTTGTTGAGCAACGGAGTCGACGCGAGATGGAAGTGACGAACAAGTTTGTATGAATTTGCAGAATGATGCGAGTGCAAATTGATGATGATGATAATAGTAATTATAATTAATAATAATTTATTATTGTTATTATTAGTATTATTATTATTATTATTATTATTATTATTATATATTCGTTATTGTTATTAATTTCATTATCATCATTATGATTATTCCACACCTTCCTGGATCACGAATGGTTGTTAGTGTTATGATAACCCCAGGGTCTCGCGCAGCTCCAAGGCTGCGCTGCGCTCAGTAACATGGAACACTGGGTAACATGGGTAAGATGGGTCTCATGTGAAGCGAGAATTTTTTTTTTTTTGACGAGATTCAGCGCTCACTTAAGATGACTTAAGGGACTAGTAATACCTTTCCCTAAGTATAAGTGGGTAACTAGAAAATCATTACACACACACACACACACACACACACACACATGTAACTGCTCCTGTGAATACACATTTCAGCAACCGCTGTAGTAATAGGTCGCCTTATATTTTCCTCTTGTGAGCCGCGGCAACAGTCGATCGACCCTCTTTTATGTGCAGAACTAACGCTCACATTTGCTTCTGATAAGGTACGCGATACTTCACTCTGAAAAGGAAAAACACATTGCTCAGGCTAGTGGATATTGACACACAAGGGGACGAAATATGTTGATAAACGTCCGTAATGTAAATTGAACTCCCGATTTTCATTAGCGTGTGCCGGTCATCCGGACGCATCTGCCTGGCCTCGGATTATGCCGTGGATGTAGAGAAATTATGTGCATTTATGTATAATGCTGTGTGACGCTTTATGAATAAATCATAATTACGGTGTAAGAATTACAATTTGATATCGTAAAACTGATAGTGCTTCTGTGAGCAGTTTTTGTAAACAAAATTGACCTCCATTACAGAAAATGGGAATATTTAAATGTTCAAACGGTCTTGAAAGCTGTGTCTGGCGCGACAGAATCGTCATTGTGAGCAGAAGTTCCGTAAGTGGGTTCCAACTTATTTTATAGGACCTTAGAAGTACCTCAGCAGAAGTTGTGACAAGCCAGAGTGGCTAATGGACAGCCCGAGTACGTTATCAGGTGATGGCTAGGAAAACATTTGGGATCGCGCGGAAGAGTTCTGCTGACCTGTACATTAATCTCAGCCTAACGTTGGGCGCGATGGCTCTCGTTGTGTAAGTGAAACCCTAGGACTAATGGGTTTCCTAATCAATGTTTATCAACAACTATATCTGTTCCTTTCACCTTTATGGGATCCAGCCCTGCTCTTTCCTCCTTTGGTGAATTTCAGTCTTTGTATGTTACTTGATAATACCCTATCTCACGGTAGGTTCCAGAGCTTTTATTTTACCGGAGTTGTTGACCCGTATTAGCTGATGTTCTAAGCTTTATGGTCGCTGTGTGTAGCTCTTACTAACTTCGCATATGTCGTCAAGAGATATTGATTATAGCCTTTTTTCTCTATATGATCAAGATCTTATAATGCCATTATCGACTTTCCTACTTATCATTTATCCATCTCCCTGATGCTGTTTAATTCCTTACCCTTCTTACCTTCAGTTATTTTCCTACTTCTCCACATTTTGTGATATTGAAATACTTTGCCACCTTCACAACTTTACCTACACCGCTTACCCTCAAATAGACGTGCTTTATACCCATATGCTCGCCGCTTGGTTTTGCGTAATACTGAATTAGTTTTTGCTTTTCATTAAATCAACGAAGAAGGATCAGGGCCGAACCAACCACCAGTTTCCGTTCGCGCTTACTGAAACGGATCCGGTTTCGACAAAGGGTTGAAAGAGTATCTGAAATAGGATTCAACAAAGCTTACTACAGTACAGTAGTTACAGTAATTGCCACAGTACTGATACAGTTGAAATGTTCACAGACAAGCGGGAATCCGAGTATCATGGTCGGATGGCAGACGCGAGGAATGTAAACAAACCAGTAATTTGTAATTTCGTTGTGGTTTTGAGACTGGCAGTGTTTCCCCGGACTGGAGATGAGGATTGGAAGCAGTCTATTTTTGTGCGCCTCTCTATGTGTTGTCTGTGTGTGCGGGTGATTGGTGTGCACGTGCCGCTTCAAGAGTGTGATGTAACAAGTGTTCCTATGTACGTATGTTTTAAAGCGATCTGGAGAAGGTTACTAGGAGCTACCAGGTTCACGAAGGGACTGAGGTCTCTCTCTCTCTCTCTCTCTCTCTCTCTCTCTCTCTCTCTCTCTCTCTCTCTCTCTCTCTCTCTATATATATATATATATATATATATATATATATCAGTGTTCTAGTTGGAATTGTAGCAGTTGTTAAAATGTTTCTTTGGAGAGAGGAAGTACCCATGTTGTGTTGTGACTTAGGTTTACTGTTGTGTTTTGTGGTTGTCGGTATTGTACCGCTCAGCAATTATTGTGAGTACCTCCTGGACTTTTTTATTTCATGATGCTTGTTCGTCTTTGCTGTGCATGTTAACTGTCTTTGTTATTGTTGTCATCATTGTTGATGTCTTATGTCCGTCATTAACTCGTTTGTTGTGATCGTTGGTGTGTTTGTGTGTTGGCTGGCGCTTGTAAGTGTGCGAATTTGTGTGGAGGTGAAAGGCTGTTCGACCAGTGGTGTTTTCCCCCATCGCTTATATAAGATCCCGGTGGGGAAGACTAGCGTGCCCCAGGTCGAAGGATCACTAGTTTGCACAGGACGTACACAGGGCAGGTGTAAAACGCTGAGAGGAATGAAGCTGCGAAGAGCGTAAAGACGACGCTGACGAAGCGGACATAAAAAATTATGAGGAGGACTTTTATGAACGTCGCCTCTGACAGCAGCGACACACGGAGGAGAAAGACGTTAGAACCCGGTACGGAAAAAGGCTTACAGAAGTCACCCCTGACGATGAAGAGGCTGATGGAAAGACGATCACAGCGATTTGACCCAAGTTCATACCGCTGGCAAAAGATGTGAATATCGTAAGCCAGAGCAAATTGACTCTGTTCATTGATAACCGAAGTGGTACAAAAATAAACCCCACCGCGATCCAGAGACACAGATCCTCTGAGGCTTGACCTTAATGAGGGAAGTTTGTGGACTTGTGGAGGAAGACGGACAAGTTGTTGCTACTGATGAATAGGGTGGGATGGTGGCGGCTGTGTGGGATGTGAGAACGGCGAATGTGGAGGAATGAATGGGTGAGGAGAGAGAGAGAGAGAGGCAGGGATCAGACAACGGGACAAATTTTGAAAGGAATGGTACAGCGGAGGGAAAAAGAGATGGAACAGTTGTCGAGATGTCTAGACGAGGGAGAGAGAGAGAGAGAGAGAGAGAGTCATATTGAGACCAGGTAGAAGGACTGGACTGTGACAGAAGACAAGGATGAAGGAACTAATTAGTGTGTGTGTGTGTATGTATATATATATTGGAAAGGATCACAATTTTGCGCGTGATCAAGTATACTCCTATGAGTCTACGGGGAAAATGAAACACAAGTTCCCAAGTGCACCCCCGTACTACAGTCACATCATCAGGGGAGACACAAGAATGAAACATTAAGTCAGCTGATATACTGACACAATCCCACACGTGTGCACATATCCACGCATGTATAAATAGTCGTACATGTGTATACGCTGCTGGCTCGCCCGTTTAATGCCCATATTTAACGCGCGCGCGCGCACACACACACACAACACACACACACGTGTATGTTGGTATAGTGAAAGAGATGACAGACCTACATTTAGGATCTTCAATCAACCATCAGGTCTCAGTTTACAAGTTCCCTCATCTGCAATTTCTCTCTCTCTCTCTCTCTCTCTCTCTCTCTCTCTCTCTCTCTCTCTCTCTCTCTCTCATACATCTAATCAGGGCTGAGTGCTGGGCGTCCAAACCTTTTTATCCATTTCATCACGTGTGCCACTCTTTATCATTTACAGTTCACCGGCACACCAGTCACACGCTAATCACCCGGGGACACAGTCCTTCCTCACTGCTCCCATCTAGTCAGGGGGTACCCAGTCTTCACATTTGGCCCAGTTTCTTGCTGTTCCTCTGAACCTAATCATTTTCTTTTTTGTCATAAAGATTCTCTTTTATGATGTTACAGTACACCGTTACATAGTCCCACTACCATCATATCCCCACCAATCCATCCTACAGTATCATGTCCCTCTGATGGAAGTGACTTCCAATCTTTCCCAGTCTCAGAGGGTTGCCTCAGAATCATTTCCAGTCTCATAGAATTACATCTTGATCATTTCCAGTCTCCGAGTCGTATTCCATCTCCCCAACCCCAAAGAATTGTATTCCCGACTTTCCAAGTTTGACAGAAATGTTTCCCGGTATTTTCCCCCCGTCCCAGAGAATTCCATCTGTCTTTTTTTTTCCCCGTTTCACAGATTTGCATTCCAATCTTTTTCACCCCTCGCAAAATTGCATTCTAATCATTTCTATTCATACGGAATTGCATCCCATGTAATTTCCCGATTCGCAGTCTCGCAATCTCATCGCAGTCACTTCCAGTCTCACAGTCACAACCCAATTAATATCATAGAATCCTGTTCCAGTCTCTTCCAGTGTCTACAATCCTGTTCGTCTTTTCCAGTGTCTGTAATCCTGTTCCAGTTTTTTCCAGTGTCTGTAATCCTGTTCCAGTCTTTTCCAGTGTCTGTAATCCATGCCAGTGTTCTGCCACAGTCTGCTTCACATACCTCACCCATCCTGACCTCGCCAATCTCTCCTTGTTGTCTCTCGCATCATCTCTCGGTGTACCATGAGAACATTGCAATCTCGCCACTTTGCTCCCCGGTTGCTCTCACTGCGACAATCGCCCGGTTGCCCAATCACCTCTCGTGTGATCGCCAGATGGCCACCATCTCTACCCAATCCCTCCCTCCCATTGATTCGTTAACGAATCCATGCCATCAGACCTTTTCCAATCTTTCCCATTGCACCACTGCCTAATCTCGCCCAATCTCCGCGGACATATTGCCAGTCAGTCTGTTCCCTCTCCCAATCGCTTCCACTTTCCGTTGTCTAATCCCTGTCTCCTCACATAACCTAATCCTGAACTCTGGCCTCCAATCCATCTCTCTGTAGATAATATGCTTCCACTGTGTTTGCTATATATAACTTTAACCACTGTGTCACCACTGCTGCATTTTTACTCCCACTGTATCTGCTCCCTGTCACTGTATCTGCTCCCTCTACTGTATCTGCTCCCTCTCTGTATCTGCTCCCTCTCTGTATCTGCTCCCTCCCACTGTATCTGCTATCTCCCACTGTATATACTCCCTCCCATTCTATCAACTCCCGCTCAGAGAATCTACTTCCTCCCATTGTATCTACTACCTCCCACTGTATCCACTCCCTCCCACTTTATTTCTTGTTTCCCAGTGTATTTCCTCCTTCCCACTTGATATTCTCCTTCCCACTGTATCTCGTACCTCGTCCTCTATGCACTCCATCGAGATGTACCTTCTCCCTCCTATTGTGCCCTCTACTTTACTGTCCTGCCTCCATCTATATAGATGAGGACCTGAGGTTACTACTGTCCTCCAGCTGGTAAACTTGTCGTAGACCATCAGGCACTGTTACCTGTCTTTCTCATGTACTGCCAGGTACTCTCATTTACTCGCATGTACTACCATGTATTCCCACGTACTACCATGCACTCCCACGTACTACCATGCACTCCCACGTACTACCATGCACTCCCACGTACTACCATGTACTCCCACGTACTACCATGCACTCCCAAGTACTACCGTGCACTCCCACGTACTACCATGTACTTCCACGTACTACCATGTACTCCCACGTACTACCATGTACTCCCACGTACTACCATGTACTCCCACGTACTACCATGTACTCCCACGTACTACCATGCACCCTCACGTACTACCATGCACTCCCACGTACTACCATGCACTCCCACGTACTACCATGCACTCCCAAGTACTACCGTGCACTCCCACGTACTACCATGTACTCCCACGTACTACCATGTACTCCCACGTACTACCATGCACTCCCACTTACTACCATGTACTCCCACGTACACCCCCCCCCCCCCACTGTACCGACGACCGATGTCGCTGCCTCAGCTCGCTCATCCAGCGTCCGTGTCTCCTCCCATCCTGCAGGTTCCCCATCGGCACAGGCATCGCGGGCATCGTGGCGCAGAACGGCGAGGTCCTGAACATCTCGGACGCGTACGCCGACCCGCGCTTCAACCGCACCGTGGACCAGCTGACCGGGTACGTCACCAAGTCCATCCTCTGCATGCCCATCTTCATCCGTGGCAACGTCATCGGCGTCATGCAGATGGTCAACAAGGCTGCAGGGGTCTTCAGCAAGGTCAGTGTCCCTCCCGCAGTGTTTGGAAGTACACACACGGGGAAGGAAGGGGAGAAGGGGGTGGGTGTCTTGCCACTTTTATGACACCACGAACGAATGATTTTGTGGGAATGCCCATTGTCCTGGCCTCCGTTTGGTAGCCCTGCGTTCCTGATGTTATAGATCGATTGTAAGCGACATTTCCAGTCGTCTGTCACACTCAATGTTATACTGAATTCATATTTCGATGGAAATAACTATATATAGCGGGGCTACTATGAAGGAAGTTTGTTTAGGATTCCTGTATGCCAGTCCTTCCGAGACCCAAGACGAATCGTAATGATCGTTTTGAAGTTCATGGGACCCGTCCAGGAAGATAATTCCTTGACCGAGTATACATCTTTCTTTGTATGGCCAGGAGGTCGGGTGACCATTCCAGTCTGTGTGACTACCTGTTTTTGCAGTACGTGGAGTGTAAAACACTTGTGGAGGCCACAGGTCTTGAACATTACTTACTGTTACATAACCTTTGAACACTTCTGTATGCAATCCACACTTACCACATCTTCATCTAGTACATTCCGCTTTCATTGTGGGTGTGTGTGTGTGTGTGTGTGTGTGTGTGTTTCGGGAAGAGTGTTTTAGAACTAATGATCCTGTCTTTTGACACTGTACAGGCAACATGTCTCAACCTTGTGTGTCGAACACACACACACACACACACACACACACAACTTACGCCAGGTACACGTTCATCGACCAGTCCCAAAGGGGAGGATGAACACCTGGGTTGGCTTTGATCCGGCTGCCCCGTCAACGTTTCCAGAATATTCTATTTATCAGAAAACGGACGCACGATCTCTAGGTTTGGGATTCTCGTTCTTGTCAGTTGGAAAGACATCACGGGTCTCACACTGTACTCTTCAAATGAATTTGAATAAGAAAACGCTTCATTGACGGTGTAACAAGACACATTTGGTCACACGGAGTAACGGTCTAGATTAAAAAAAAAAAAAAAAGGGATACGTTACCGTATAACTTACAATAAGTTGTATGATTTATTTAATCCTATATACAGGTTATAATCCGTTCGTAAATCGATTTTACAACCCCAAGTAAAGATCTATGGAATCCGAACAAGCGCTAGGTGGAGCTTTGTTTTCGACCGACCGTTAAGACATAGACAGACTACTGTGAGATGCTGTGCGCTTCCCTCCTGTTGACGAAAATAGGAGTAGTCGATTCCCGAGATGTTAGTATAGACTTGTTTTACCCCAGGTTATCACTTTAACTCAAAGCCCTGTCCTCTTTGAGGGGGACTTAAAACACTTGGAGTTGGAGATGCTTCTGTTCATAACCCTCGCTCAATATCAGCTGTGCACTGTATATCTCTTGGTACCATTTTCCTTTTTCCAAAGGTTATCGGCCAAGACGCGCGCGTCCGTTTTCTGAAAGACGTAACAAATGAAGTGAACGTGGACTCCTCCACGTCGTTGTTCGCTCGCCAAGAGTTCCGTCTATTTTCAATTTGCTGAAAACACTGACCTGTTGCCTTGCAATCTCTCCTCCTCCATCTGAGGAGGAGAGGTTGTGCGCGAAATTCCCCGAGAGGAGAGAGGAAAAAAAAATGTTACATGAAAATATATTTTGTGTTTAGTAGTGGGGGACTATTATGGGTAACCCAAGGATGTAGACAGTAAAGGAGTATACCAAAGGTTTACAGGTGACCCAGAGATGTAGGCTATAAAGGAGTATACCAGAGGTTCACAGGATATAGACAACCAGTATACCAGAGGTTTACAGGTAACCTCAGGGATGTGTACTTTAAACAGTACCAGAGGTTTACAGGGATTTAGAGTGTAAACAAGATTACCCGAGGTTTACAGGTGACCCAGGGATGAAGACTGTAAACCAATATGCCAGATGACCCAGGATGAAGACTGTAAACCAATATGCCAGGTGACCCAGGGATGAAGACTGTAAACCAATATGCCAGGTGACCCAGGGATGAAGACTGTAAACCAATATGCCAGGTGACCCAGGGATGAAGACTGTAAACCAATATGTCAGCTGTTTATACTGGAGGACATTATGTAATGTCTGGAGCTTAACTGTGAGTCAGCTTAAGCCAACCTCAGTTGTGTAACGGTTAGGGTTCTTGACCGTGACGCATCCACGGGCCGCCCAGGGTCGAGCGCATAGGTTCGAATCCTGGTTGCGGAGGTCGGTCCACAGTCAACCCAGCTGCTCATCCACCGCAGAGGTTTGGTCTATAAAATGGGTACCTGGCTAATGGCTGGAGTAGACCTTGGCTATGTACGGTACATGGTGGTGTAGAGTGTAAAGGGCATGTTTCGTCTGTGTCACTCATCATTAGTGGCGTTTCATATCCACGTCTCTTTTTTTTTTCATTCTGTTTCAGTCTCTCAAAAGTGTCGTGTTTCTTTAGGCGGAAGACTTGTTTCGTCCACCGGTGTTTCGTTCAATTAACCCATTAGCAGACCTTACCCCACCCTCTCCCCCAATGTATCATTTTTCCACTCTGCAAATGTCGCGTCTCACCTTTTTAGCATATGTTTCATACATCCAGGGTGTTGTTTCACCTTCCCAGTTCCCCTGTTTCATCCGCTGGGGATGGTGTTTCACCCCCGGCATGTTAACTTTTTACACCCATGATTACATGTACAAAATATGGTGTTTCATCCATCTGCTTCGTGTTTCACTTGCCATATATATGTGTCACCCACTGGTGTATGTTTCATTACCTTATTTTGTTTCTCATTCTTTTACATTTCGTTTCACTCACTCACCACAGATAGGTGTCCTGTTACGCCACGAGTTTCAACATCATGTATCGTGTTACAACCATTGAAACATGTTTCACCCCATACATAGTGTTTCACACCTCAGGGGTCGTCATGTCCCCCGTTTCTGTGACCTGTCATCATGTTTCATCGTGTTTCACCGCAGAATCTAATTTCTCTTAATAATTCATATCCCTCCCAAGCGGTGTTATGTTTCACCCCCACGTGACACAGCACCGTAACTACCCCCACCTCCCACCCCACGTGTTTCCCCCATGACCTGACGGAGTACCCATCTCCCTCCTGCAGGAGGACGAGGAGTCCTTCGAGATGTTCGCCGTGTACTGCGGCCTGGCCCTCCACCACGCCAAGCTGTACGACAAGATACGACGCTCGGAACAGAAATATAAGGTAAGCCCTCCCCTTAAACCTTACCCATACCCCACTCCCCTTTGCCAGTTAATGAGAGTCCCCTTCTCCCCTCCCTATCTCTCTCTCCCCCATGACTCTCTACCCCATTTGGTACACCCATCCCCATCTCCGTCTATATCCCTGCCTATATCCTCCGTAGGCCATAGTGTTGTCACTCAGGGCTACGTCCTTCAGGGACCCCGTTCTTTCTCTCTTGCCTCCATCAGTACGACACTTTCCATCAGCACGACACTTCCCATCAGTTGGCAGGGCCCCCCGCCCTCTCTCTCCTACAACCCCTCCCAGTACCAACCCCCCCCCCCCCCCTCCTCTGGTACTCCCTCACCCTCCCATCATTAATGTTACATCACCATTTCGCTCTGGCTTTATGGTGTTCACTCCCTCGTAGCACTTAAGTCCCCTCAACATGCACTCAACCCTTTAGAATAAGCACTCTTAAGAGCTCCTTAATCCGTCCTACTCTAACCCCGTGTAAGTGCTTTCATTATCTCGCCGAGTTGTTCCCTCTTCATGCATGTTGGTTGTCTTGTCTCGAAATTAAAAGAATATGTATCGGTTTGTTGATGTTAGTGTGGCGTGATCGTCCTGGGAGTCGTAGAATATATTGGAGAGATATTAATTATTATTCATTCCAGGATGGGTTAAAGCTGGATTGGTATTTGAAGTTTTAGAGGTAGAAGCGACTGTGTGTGTGTGAGAGAGAGAGAGAGAGAGAGAGAGAGAGAGAGAGAGAGAGAGAGAGAGAGAGAGAGAGAGAGAGAGAGGAGTTATTGATGGTGGTGTGAGAGTGATGGTAGTTGTAGCAGCAGTAGAGAAGGAGTTGTGATGGTAGTGGTTATAGCATTAGTAGTAGTTCTAAGGTACAAGTTGTAGTAGTAACTGAAACAGCGTTGATTAGTAGTGGTAGTTGTTGTTGTTGTTTCAGAAACAATGATAGCTGTGGCCATGGTAGTATAAACAGTGATATGAGTAAGAGTAGCAGTAGTAGTAGTAATAGTAGTAGCAGCAGTAGTAGTAATAGCAGTAGCAGCAGCAGTAGTAATAGCAGTAGGAGCAGTAGTAGTAATAGTAGTAGCAGCAGTAGTAATAATAGCGGTAGCTGAAGTAGTAGTAATAGCAGTAGTGGTAATAGCAGTAGCAGAAGTAGTAGTAATAGTAGTAGCAGCAGTAGTAATAATAGCAGTAGCTGAAGTAGTAGTAATAGCAGTAGCAGAAGTAGTAGTGGTAGTAGTGATTGCAGTAGCTGATCTTCGGTAAGGACGATGGATAATACCCAACTCTATTGTCAATTGTGTGTACCTTTGCCACCATCGTCTTCAGTACGAACAACCATTATCAGTCTACCCATCCAAGGGTGTGAGTGTGTGGATGTGCGGTGCCATCTTCACTCCAGGGTATTATGTCTCCAGAATTATTGCATGTGTTTCATTTTACAAAGGGATCACCTCCTCCCCTCCTCCTCTCCCTTATGGTAAGTTATAGCTTGAGGTAGACCCGGTATGTTGTTGACACAATACGCGGTCGACATAGTCTGAGGTAGACACAGCATGAGGTAACCACGGCATGAGGGAGCCACAGCATGAGGTAACCACAGCATGAGGTAGACACAATGTTAGGTAGAAACAGTTATGAGTCAGACACTGTGAAGTGGACATTGTCATGTACACAGCGTAGGACACAGTAGCCAGCAGGTACTGAGACAGGCTAAGAAAAAAAAAAGCTTTGCCCACGACGAGAAATTCAGTCGGGGGAATTCGTCACAGGGGATAGACCGTGGGAGGAACGAGAGGGAAGGAAAGAATGGTAGCATATGAAAGAAGGCTACAGAGCGTATGTGAGGATCGGAATAATGCGTGTGATGGTAGGACTGGGCTCGGAAGGCGTTTGATATTGCCACAGTAAGAGGTTTTCAGGCGGGAGCAATTGGGGTAGACTCTGTCGATGGGTAGAGAATCAAACACAGGTGATAGGAAGAGAGGACGCACGTCAGAGGAGCCTTCTCGATACAGGTTGGGGTTGCTAGTGGCGTGCTGCAGGGTTAGGTCTTGGGGCCGCTTCCGCTCATATTATGTGGATGACTTGCCGGAAAGACTGAACCTATATCTGAATGAGTTTGCCGATGATGCCAAGATACTGAAGGAAGTATAGAGTGATAAGGTTGGCATCGAATGACAAGGGAACCTCGACAACTCTTGACGTTGGTCTAACAGATGGTTGATAAGATTTAACCCAGTAACGTGGAAAAAGAGTAAGTGAAAGAAGATCTTGATACTATTGTTGTCTAGATGGAAGTAATCCTCAGGAATTTCTGTGTGAGGGACGTGAAAGTTGACGATGTGCCTAACCTGCCATCAGAACACCACCTGGGAGATTGTAAAGGAGGCAAACTGTCTGCTGACAAGCCCTACATTCTTGTACGTGGGTAAAGAAATGTTCAGCAAGTCGTCACGACGAACTTCAGAGCAAACCTAGAATATCCTTCTCAGGTTCGGTCACCCCACGTAAACGAGGCACAAAGAATCAATAGAGCGTCCGCAGGAGGGCAGCACCAGATATGGTATCAGAAGTGAGCAAGTTGAGTGATAGGGAAAGGTTAGACCATAGATTTGCCTACCGTGATATAGACACGAGCAAGGAATGGCTTCTTCACAACTGTCAAGTTTCTGAACAGGTTTGATGATGTCATTGAACAGTTCTTTGAAGGAACCAGAGGTCATAACAAGAAACTAAATAAGAAATGTTAAAAACCTGTCAAGAAGTATTTCTAACATCAGGGAATCTAAATAATGAAGTTTCGAATGTGAACCGCATACTGATGTTGAACTGTCGTATGGGAACAGAGAAAATTCAATAGATGGAACCCCACGAGTGTGAAAAACTGTTCCTGAGTAGTACAGATACATTAAGTAATTACACATAATGAGGTAGGCACAGCATGAGGTAGATACAGCATAAGGCAGACACATCATAATTTCGATACAGTGTGAGTCATACACAGCATGAGGCAAAACGGTATGAGGTAAACACAGCATGAGGTAGGCACACAATGTGGCAGACGAAGCATGAGGCAGATACGGCATGGGGTAGACAGAGCATGATGTAGAGATACAGTCGCGAGACAGCAGTTATGGTAAGCCAAATGGAAGTTCTTAAGTTTATCAAGGTAGTGAATGAAGACTGAGAAATCGAGGGGGAAAAAATAAAATTCAGGGAATCCACAGGTGTGTGAGGACAGTGTGGGTATCACAGAGGAAGGGAAAAGTTAAACAAAGATTCTGCTTCACCCATTGTGCAGGCTGTTTACAATGTCTATATCCAAATTGTCCAGCTCCAGGTATCGACTGCAATCCACTTCCTTCAGGTTCTCTCCATTCAAACCCACTATCCAGCCAACATGTCTCCCTTCCCTGCTGAACTTTATAAACTTCCATTTTTTTTAACATTTGCAAATGTCTTCATTCATACACTTTTCCAAACTGAGACACCAGCTTCTGCAGTTTCTTACTCGAGTCTGTCACTAGTCATGTCATCAGAAACAAAAGCAGACCCACCTCCCAGTCTCCCATTCTACCCACTCCCATCTCCATCATACTACAAAGCAGCCACTTTCTCGAAGACCCTTGAACTTTTCTACGCTACCACCACGTCCATAAACAGATTAAACCGCCAAGGTGACATCACATACCCCTACCGCAGACCCACCTTCACTAAGAACCACTCTCCCTCCTCTGTTCCTGCTTCCACACACACCTTACTCCCTCGATAAAAACTCCTCACTGCTCCAAGGGGCTTTCCTCCCGCACCATATATTCAAAACAGTCACACAAACAATTTCTATCAACCCTATCATATGCCTTTTCCAGATCCATAAAATCCGCACGGTTTTCCATCTCGAAAACAAATAATTTTTTTTTTTCCTCCCTCCGCTTCAAAAGTAGAAAAAGAAAACGTGAAATGTGATTATTTTGTTGTAGTTCGTGTTTGTGATTTTCGTACTCTAAACAAAAATCGCATATATGAGTTTTTATTATTTCGGGTCTAGTGATATAGATCTTGCAGTATTTACACATTCTCATAAGTTCCATAATTAGTGATGACCTGAGGTTTTTGCGTACCATGTTATAGGAAACCAGGTCAACATTACAGATGGTAAACCAGGTCAACATTACAGATGGTAAACCAGGTCAACATTACAGATGGTAAAGACCCTCGTTTTCTGTACATATTTGATTAAAAAAGAAAAAATATTGCCAATATAGTGATCTCCCTCATACTTTGGCTTTTTGGCTATTATTTTTCTTCGTGCGGTTTAGATTTTGATAGATAATAAAGGTTACTGTTCGATGTATTAAGAAAAAGCGATGCGTTTTGAAAAATAGGAGTATAAAATACGTATGTCAGATATTTTATATTGTCATATATTCCTTAGAAATATATAGTTTTTTCTTATTATCAAAGACAACTTTGAACCGTTATTCACTAGAGTTAATCTAATAAGCTAATAAATACAGTTAAGCTAATAAAGACAATCACTTTATTTCATGACGCAAACAAAACGGAATTTTGACCCCGCCATAAGAATGAACTCTGACCTTTTGTCTTGTTTTTTTGGGGGTCATTCATTGCGTCTCATAAGTACGATTCGCTTCAGATGTCCACAATATGCAGCGCGCAGCGTGCTTGACCAAGAGGCTGGGATCCGAAAATAGTGCTATGGCTTTGAAGTCGTATTAGGAAGATATAGGTTAAACAACACGTTCCAAAGCTCAATACTCGTGACCAAAGTCACCTTTGTTAATTGAATTGGATATCAGAACAGCATTACATTTATGATGAAAGATTTCGTCACGTTATTTTCCAATTTGTAAAGAAAAAAAAAAAGGAAGTGATAAATGCTTCTAAACTGTTTTTATACGTTTTCGGGGTTAATTGGAGTTTTGATATTCTTTATAGGAGCTGTTCAGCAAGTACCTGGATTTTCAGATATGTATTTCAGCTAATGAGAGGTGTTTATAATTGCTTTAGTATAACGAGGACGAATGATTTTTACTTGTTAATTACCTGCTTAATTATTCGCACCTGTCGATTCTGGGTACCTTACATTTTTTTGTAGGTGGAGTTAATCATAAAAGAAAACTTTAATCACGTTTATTCTCCAATTCTTAAACAAGGTAATAGATTGCAAAAAAAAAAAAAAAATCTTCAATTTTTGAACTAAAGTTGTAATATTACCTTCCATTTTTGTTATATGTTTCGAAAATTGTTCTTTTATTTATCGTATCATAGCTGGCGTTCATCCCAATAAAATAAGGATGAGGAATTTACAATTTCCATTTGACTTTATTGGCGCGTCTTGAGAACAGGTGTAACGAGGTGTTTCCATGAGCGATCCCTGACCTGAAGCTTGGCTGCCGATCACAGCGGCCTGGGCGACGAGTCTGTGAGGGACGCAGCTTAACTTAAGCCCTCCCACCACACCTCCAGTCGGCCAGACCCATCATCTTTCCTGCCCACACACACACTCCTCTAACTCTGTCCTCCACCCTGATTCTCTCTCTCTCTCTCTCTCTCTCTCTCTCTCTCTCTCTCTCTCTCTCTCTCTCTCTCTCTCTCTCTCTCTCTCTCTCCCAAAATTCATGAAAAAAATATATATATTCATATGAAGAGAACTTCGTCGTTCTCGTAGAGTATACATTTCGTCCCCCAAACATCCTAGCGCTCTGGACAGTTGTGCCTTTCAGCAGATTGGCTTGCACGCGAACCCAACCTCCCCAAACCCCCTCATATTTTTCACCATTCATAACTTTCCTCGGAGCCCAAGCAACTTTGCTTACTTTTCTACAGACTCGTAGGTATTTGCAGCAGCCATTTCTCAATCTTGACAGAGAATCCTCTCCGGATATATTGGTTATTCTCGTGGATGGGAAAGTCTAAAGACATATATTCAGTTACACAAGATTTGAACAGAATCCCTCGCAAAGGCCAGGATTGATTTCCAGAGAAGCTGGTCTGATGATTTAATATACTATATAAAATCTGATCATTTTTTAAACTAATAACTGTCTTCTTTTATTTCTTGTGACATTACACACAGTAAAATTATTGGCATTATGAATTACATATCTTTCAACATTTCTGGAAGAGGTTTTTATATATGGAAAATAAGAAGTATGGGGTATGATTACGTAATAATTACATGTACTTAGAAAACGGTAATTTGGATCGACAGAGCACAGCTAATTATCCATTTTACGACTATAATCCACTAAATTAATTTGAAATTCTATTGACGTTATACCTGTGAATCGATTTTATTCCATGGTAGGCAGGAAAAAAAAATATTTGAATGTGACAGTTGATATCTGGCCTTAAAAACTCCCGCCATATATTCATTCATGCGTTCCGTCGTTGTGCCAGCAACAACCTCGAGTAATCCGACGCAAATAGCTGACAAGTTTTACTCCACTAAGTCGCCTACGCTTCACCTTTGCTGAATAGTTCACCTCTGCGAGGTAGAGGAAGAACGATTACCACACGTCATGCCTTCAGAGTCCATGTTCACGCCCGCATGCGCGTCCACACCTTGTTAAAATTTGACTTCCCGAGTTCAGCAGTTCTCAGTCGGTGTTTGATGTTGGCTTATGTGACGTCACGTACTGATGCGTACTAGTGAGCACTTTCACATCCCACCAGAAGTTGGTCTTCCTGACCTACATTTCACGCCTCAAAAAGAAATTTGATTATTTTTTTTTCTAATTTCACTTGAATTTAGGTATTACCTTATGTACACTAGAAATATGATAACTAGTCCGTGATTTGTCAAGTTCTAGAACTTTGGTAATCTTATGCACAGATTTTTACTTATGTTTATGAAAAACATGATTATTAGATATCTGAGATACCCCAAAATATTGAATAAATAATTTTTGTATGTATAGTAAGTGAAATGACTAAAGTTACTGAAATGATAAGCTAGAAGTGGGTTGTTCGGAGAACGAAGGAAACGGCGATAGATTCCATCCGTTACTAGAGATTCGTGATGTTTATATGCGTATAATACTACTACTACCATTATTATTATTATTATTATTAATATTAATGGTAATGATATAGAACTTCAAGACTCCTTTGAGGTTCCTGCAGCGGAGAGACTATTATTCAGGAATGAGAAGGAGAATCACTAGACGAAGATACAGCCTTGCCGAAGGTGACTTTCTCCCCCGCAGTATAACCAATAGGTGGCGGAGTCCGGTAGCATCTCATTTCAACTTAATATACATTAAAGAAAATGTATCGGCTTAACGACTATTGTGTATGATCATAGTGCAATATGTTTGGTACTGCCATTAACGATATATGATTTCGATCGGTGAATTAAAAACCAGTAGCAGCAGTTTACCCTGTGGGGTCATCTTGATTATACCCTAGGGTGTGTTAGGGTCACATAACTTCCTCAGTGGTAAACAAAGTCCTTCCTGCCTTGGTCAGGTGAGTGGGGCGGGAATTCTAGATCATTCTCATCCGGATGATTTGGTCCGGGGAAGATGGTGGAGTGGTCAGCCATGCATGGGTGACTTGTAAGGTATGTCATCCATCTAGTATAAGGTGAGACTAGCGTAGTCAGGGGAGGACGCAAAACAAAAAAACAAAAGAAAGCATGTAACACCATCCCTCAGTCAAGTCTCTAGCCAGAGTTGTTCCATATGTAATGCATGATGTGTAGGCTGCCTAGTCAGTGCTGGTGCCTGGGGGTCTTCCATGATGTACTTTAATTAACATACAAGTTGCATCCTATTTCAGGTAGCCCTTGAAGTGCTAAGTTACCACAACTCTTGCACTGATGAAGAGTTTGAAACTCTTCAGTCCGAATCATTAACGAAGGTACCGCAAGGTGTCGACCAGTAAGTAACCATTAACACAAGTCACCGTAGCTAACCATCTAGATGTGTATGCAGCCGTACTCTCGTTTTCTGTGGTGACCACGTTTTCTTTTCATGCTTTCATTCAAGGATAACTAACTCATCTGCCTTCCTTTTTTTTTTTTTTTTAATGCAGGGCCTGTTGAATTATGGCAAGGAATGTTACTCCAAATGTTCATGCTAGAAAAAACTAAAAAAAAAAAAAAGATGAATTAAAAAGAGAAACATTTTGCATGAAATTTGTAAAATCATTGATATTCGGATTGTTTTTTTCCAAAAATAAATCAAAGTTTACGATGAAAACATTGCTTTGTTGTTTCAAAGGCTACTGCAGACCTCTCTCTCTCTCTGTTCATCCCTCCCGACCCACATCATTATCTATTGCAGCTCGACTTCTAAATAGCTCCTTCCCTGTCAACTTTTCCAGGTAGCTCTGGAAATGATGAGCTACCACAGCAGTTGTGGGCAAGAGGAACTTGACAGGTTGTCAAGGGAAGAAGTGCCCACTCATTTGGCTGGCGTAGATAAGTAAGTATAGGACGAAAGAAGAGGCTGTGTTAGACAATTAGGTTAGACTAAGGGTCCCTTAACTTGAGATAGTCAGATGCCCTTAACCATCCTGTGCTTGAAGGAAAATTTGATTACATGTCGGGTTAACAGTCTAAACTCCATCTTGATTTCATCTCTTGATTGTGTAACTGTGATTGTCATTTGTTTTCCCCCCCGCGTCCTGTAGGTTATTGAGGAAAATCTCCACAGCCGGTGCTAGCAGCTCCTCAGCACCCACACACGGCCATTATACCACCAAACACAGCCAGTTGTCTAACGCAGCCTAACACTGCAAGTCAGTAGCCTAACGCAACAAGCCAAGAGCCTAAACTCCAGACCAGTAGCTTAACAACGTTTGCTAGTGCTATGTCCGCATTTCATTTACTGCAGCTAAAAAGCGCCTGAATTTGAGTTTTGTTGATAACTGCATTAGCTTAGTCAAATTTCGGAATACTAATGAGCTTAATAGACATTTTCCATGATAATGAGTTTGACGTATCACACCGGTAACAAGAAATGATTAGCGGAATACAGCTTAACCTGTGAGAAACGATTACTGGCTGCGTGCACATAGATAAATTCAAAATTCGTTAAAATTTGTTGTCCTGAGAAAGATAGTAATTAATTTAACGAGTGTAAGTGAATATTTCAACAAAAGTAATGTTTATGTTCCAAAGGATATATATATATATATATATATATATATATATATATATATATATATATATATATATATATATATATATATATAAACGAAGTAAAGAAAAATTGATGCTGGCTTTGTTTCATGTGACCCGTAAATACAGTGGCTCATCATCAGTGGAATCGTTTGTCAGGCCTCCTTTAGATTATTTTAACTAGTCTGCAACGAAGGATAGAATGAATATTACCATTCTTGTGAAAATTGTCAACAGTGAGCAGTGATGGGCATGTTGTTAAAAGCTGGACGAAGCATAGCTTCGTACCAGTATTGAGTAGATAACTAAAGTTTTAAAAGGTGTAATAACTATAGTTTCAAAGTAGGAATTTCGTTTTTTTTTTTTTTTTTTAATAAAAGCTTATCCTAATTCACTGCTTGTTTAGTTCTGTCGTGTGTATCATATTTGAACAAAAATAACTCGTATGACGGTCGTTCTGCGTACTTTTATGTACGTGCTGAAGCCTTAACTTACGTTTAGCCTGTTAACGTGGGATTGTATGATTGAATACAGATGAAATCAACTCTTAATGTGTGGACTGGCAACTCAACATTTCAAACTATTTCAAACTCCGTATCCCAAATGGGGTCAACCGTTTTCCAATATCGTAAAAAACATTTTACGAGCCCCTTTTATTGTATATCTCATTGTCCTTATCAAAGGAAAAAATATTTTAGGGTAAACTAGATATGACAGGCTTTGCTAGGTTGAGAAGAGTTAGAAAAGTGTTATAACTAACGTGGCCAAAGGGGACCTACATATCACGGAAAAATTGAATTAGAGTCGTGACCTCGTGTTGAACCCTCTGTTCGATGACGAAAATCTGCTTTTAACGATACTCGTTCTTTTCACTGAGCGGCTTCCAGAGAAAACTCTCTGTTCACCGCTTGTGTGGTGTTCCCTGCCTGGCAGGTTCAGGTTCAGCATTTCATGAACAGTTCCTATTTACGTCAGTCACAGCAAGCTCGGTTTTGTGTGTGTGTGTGTGTGTGTGTGTGTGTGTTTTCATATAAGTATTCTCTCTATATATATTTAGCAAGAAAGTTGTACAGTGAAAAATGAGACAGACTTTAGTTTGAATGATGTAAAGTGCTATACATGACCGCATTTGTGGATTCATTCCTGATACGGGCTAGGCTTCACGTGCCGTTCACGTACGAAATTAAAACATTTAGCATTCAAATCCTGTAAGTTAAGGTTTTCACATGGAAAAAACACTCTTAGTACCATAATTTCGTAATAAAGGACACTTAGACCGTATCAGTAAGCCAACACATCATTATATATTTAACGTGATATTATTCAGGATGCACAATATACTTCCGTCATGATCACTTTCGTATTAGGAACTGCGTTTTCGTTGGATATGTTTACATTGCCAAACAGGACGCCACAGTCGGGCTAGGAAGTCGCCCTTCACATCCATGATCATAGCGATACTCCAGCGACGCTGAATGGAATAAATCTGATGATATTGACGGTACAGTTTGGTATTGACGGTACACTGATATTAACGGTACAATCTGTTACTGACGGCACAGTTAGGTTCTGACGATACAGTCTGGATTGGTGGTATAGACAGTAAAGTCTGGTACTGACGGCAGAGGTTCCGGTGTTACCGCTTCAAGGTCACAGCTCTAGCGGAAGTTAATACTCCAGACGCAGCAGTGCGGACAGATTCATTCCTTTCCCCAGTGGGAACTTCACCTCATATAACGAGATTGCGAAGATATTTCGTTATGAGGCTAACGAAGGAAAGATTTGCTCTAGTTTGGATTGATATACAATAAGGCATAGGATACAAACCATAGCTAGAGGACACCGTTTAATGTTATTGTAAAAACCACTTGGGAAAAAGTTAAACGCTAAAGGTACAGTAAACCTGCGAGTTACAGTGGGTCCATTAATGGATGACAGTTAGTGTAAGGCTGATAATGGAGTGATGAACACGTAAATGGTATTAGTCCACAATTGCCAGGCTTAGGTAGATAACGGTAGAATAATTCCATCAATTGATTCTATAAACTTTCTAATAGTACAGAAGATAGTAAAAGCAGAAGGCTCTTCACTCACCACTATAGATGAAAATAGAATAAACAGAAGAATCCTCCCAACCACCACTCCCTCCAACACATCAGGCGGTAGGAAGATAACGTCATTTAGTTGTAAAATGAGTATCTACCAAGGAAAGTATTTAGGAGAGAACGAATGGAAAACACATTCTGATTTCATCGCGTGAATTTGAGAATGGTAGAGTAGACCCACTTATAGTGACATAAACTGTATAACAGGACTTCAACTTAGTACTGGAGAGACAAGTGAATATGTATAGTATGCCCATTAATGGAAAGGATAGATTGTTATAAGTCTCAGTGATGGTTAGGTAAGCCCAATAGTGACAGTAAACAAAGACGAGGTCAGCACAATCCCTGAGCGATGAGCCAAGATACGGCGGGTATTTTGCCCACAGGATGCGCAGGTCTGGACCGATCAAAACTAGGGCAAGGGAAGAGCGAGTCCCATGTACTACCAACAGGTTGTCGTATATAGATATTTACCTCACAAAATCTAAATAGTTAGGAGCTGTTATCGTCAGCTTGTGTGCGGGATCAGTAAAGAAATAATGCCAGGATGTTTTATGAATTCAGACAAAATACATGTAATGCCATTCTTATTTTGTTCTATTATACTACTTTGTTTTCCCAACTCCGGCAGCTTTCCTAAATATTTAACTCTCTCCTGTATTGCAGTTAAATCTATATTTACCTTTTCTGACTTGTAGTAGATCACTGGTTTGCTTGGTATAATAACTGTAGTAATAGAATTGTATCTTGACTACGTTGTTGATTGTGTACACCTGTTTCCAGCCAGATGTAACACTGTATGCCGTAATGCACTCATTCACCGACTCGCTAACCAGCACATCCAACCAGCTGCATAGACACTGTCTGCTTTCACCATTGTCTTGTATTAGCTACACTTTTAGCGGATCTTTGTTGGAAATATTTTCCAGGTATTTTTTTTTTTTTCTGTTTGGGTCCAGAGGGATGAGGCTACATTGGTGATGGACAGGTGGAGCGCCGGACTGTCCCTTGCTGTCATAGCCACCACCACCACCGCCACTGAAACTACGTTGCCTGTAGATGACTACTGAAACTACGTCACCCCGTAGACTGCTCCCGGAACTAAGTCATCCGTAGATTACTTCTGAAACTATGTCGCCCGTAGATTACGACTGAAACTACTACGTCGCCGATAGATTACTTCCGAAACTAGTTCACCAATACATTGCCCCTGAAATTACGGGACCCTTGAATTACCTTTGAATCTAGGTCCCCCTTAAGATTTCCCCTGAAAGTATGTCGCCGTAAGACTACCTCTGACATTAGGTCACCCATAAATTGCCCCTAAAAATAGATCTCCCTTAGATTACCCTTAAATGTACTTTACCATTAGACCACCCCCAAGCCTTCAGGCCACCCACAGATTATCATCCCTGAGACAAGGTCACCCTCAGAATACCCCTGACTTTAGGTCACCCTTTAAATTATCCCTGAATCCTGATCACCCTTAGGTAACTATAGGTTAGAATCAGTCCTAGTAAAGTCTTCTGTAAGTAGACGTTAGGATACCATGATAGCCGGTGAGGTACTCGCTCCAGCTGGGATTTATACGCCAACTCTCTCTTGTCTCGTTACAGATATACTTAACTCGCCGTTTCTCGCTTTAGGGGTGCGAGCTCCGGGAACAAACGAAACCACAATATCATCAGCTCACATCCACTCCCTAGCTGCCATCCACACAGCCTAGGCTCACAGACTATAATTCCGTGGTTTCTTCAGACCTCTTCATATTCTCGCTCCAAATATCGTTTTATCCACCTTAAAGTTTACTGATAATCCCTTGCCCTAATTCCCATTTGCCCATTTTTTCAACCCATGCGCCTTCCTCTTGACCTTTTACCGCTTTCTCTTGTACATGCCCCAGACATTTGCTCTCCTTCCCTGAAGCACCGCCTAAGCGTCTTTCTTTCCTCTTTCTTTAGCAATTTTATCTCATCATTCCACCACTTACTACTCTTTCTAATCTGCCCACTTCCCACCTTTCTCATGCCGTGTGGATCCCTTACACATGCTATTACTGCTTCCCTAAATTCCACCCATTCCTCACCCACCCCTTCACTTCATTTACTCGTACCTTTTGCCACTCTACACTCAGTTTCTCCTGGTATTTCTTCTCGCAATTCTCCTTTCCAGGCTCGCTCACTCTTACCACTCTCTTCTCACCGACATTTTTCCTCTTCTCCGAACTCTTTTACAAATCTTCGCCTCTACAAGATAGTGATCAGACATTCCACCAGCTGCCCCACTTAACACATTCACATGTAAAAGTTTCTCTTTTACACGCCTATGAATCAGTGTAATCCAATTTGCCTGCTAACCATCTGTCCTACTTACATAAGTGTACTTGTGTATGTCCTTTTTAAACCAGATATTCCCAGTCACCAGTCCTTTTTCAGCACACAACTCCACCAGTTGTTCGCCATTATCATTCATAATACTGACTTCCTCATGACCCCAGTTATACCCTCAACTGCTGCATTGCTCATCCTCGCGCGCGTGGAGTTGTGGGAGTATGTGATAGAATGTAAGAAAGTAAATTCTCGATTAATATGGGTAAAATTGAAAGTTGATGGAGAGAGGTGGGTGATTATTGGTGCATATGCACCTGGGCATGAGAAGAAAGATCATGAGAGGCAAGTGTTTTGGGAGCAGCTGAATGAGTGTGTTAGCGGTTTTGATGCACGAGACCGGGTTATAGTGATGGGTGATTTGAATGCAAAGGTGAGTAATGTGGCAGTTGAGGGAATAATTGGTATGCATGGGGTGTTCAGTGTTGTGAATGGAAATGGTGAAGAGCTTGTAGATTTATGTGCTGAAAAAGGACTGATGATTGGGAATACCTGGTTTAAAAAGCGAGATATACATAAGTATACTTATGTAAGTAGGAGAGATGGCCAGAGAGCGTTATTGGATTACGTGTTAATTGACAGGCGTGCGAAAGAGAGACTTTTGGATGTTAATGTGCTGAGAGGTGCAACTGGAGGGATGTCTGATCATTATCTTGTGGAGGCTAAGGTGAAGATTAGTATGGGTTTTCAGAAAAGAGGAGTGAATGTTGGGGTGAAGAAGGTGGTGAGAGTAAGTGAGCTTGGGAAGGAGACCTGTGTGGGGAAGTACCAGGAGAGACTGTGTACAGAATGGAAAAAGGTGAGAACAATGGAAGTAAGGGGAGTGGGGGAGGAATGGGATGTATTTAGGGAATCAGTGATGGATTGCGCAAAAGATGCTTGTGGCATGAGAAGAGTGGGAGGTGGGCTGTTTAGAATGGGTAGTGAGTGGTGGGATGAAGAAGTAAGAGTATTAGTGAAAGAGAAGAGAGAGGCATTTGGACGATTTTTGCAGGGAAAAAATGCAATTGAGTGGGAGAAGTATAAAAGAAAGAGACAGGAGGTCAAGAGAAAGGTGCAAGAGGTGAAAAAAAAAGGGCAAATGAGAGTTGGGGTGAGAGACTATCAGTAAATTTTAGGGAGAATAAAAAGATGTTCTGGAAGGAGGTAAATAGGGTGCGTAAGACAAGGGAGCAAATGGGAACTTCAGTGAAGGGCGTATATGGGGAGGTGATAACAAGTAGTGGTGATGTGAGAAGGAGATGGAATGAGTATTTTGAAGGTTTGTTGAATGTGTCTGATGACAGAGTGGCAGATATAGGGTGTTTTGGTCGAGGTGGTGTGCAAAGTGAGAGGGTTAGGGAAAATGATTTGGTAAACAGAGAAGAGGTAGTAAAAGCTTTGCGGAAGATGAAAGCCGGCAAGGCAGCAGGTTTGGATGGTATTGCAGTGGAATTTATTAAAAAAGGGGGTGACTGTATTGTTGACTGGTTGGTAAGGTTATTTAATGTATGTATGACTCATGGTGAGGTGCCTGAGGATTGGCGGAATGCGTGCATAGTGCCATTTTACAAAGGCAAAGGGGATAAGAGTGAGTGCTCAAATTACAGAGGTATAAGTTTGTTGAGTATTCCTGGTAAATTATATGGGAGGGTATTGATTGAGAGGGTGAAGGCATGTACAGAGCATCAGATTGGGGAAGAGCAGTGCGGTTTCAGAAGTGGTAGAGGATGTGTGGATCAGGTGTTTGCTTTGAAGAATGTATGTGAGAAATACTTAGAAAAGCAAATGGATTTGTATGTAGCATTTATGGATCTGGAGAAGGCATATGATAGAGTTGATAGAGATGCTCTGTGGAAGGTATTAAGAATATATGGTGTGGGAGGCAAGTTGTTAGAAGCAGTGAAAAGTTTTTATCGAGGATGTAAGGCATGTGTACGTGTAGGAAGAGAGGAAAGTGATTGGTTCTCAGTGAATGTAGGTTTGCGGCAGGGGTGTGTGATGTCTCCATGGTTGTTTAATTTGTTTATGGATGGGGTTGTTAGGGAGGTAAATGCAAGAGTCCTGGAAAGAGGGGCAAGTATGAAGTCTGTTGGGGATGAGAGAGCTTGGGAAGTGAGTCAGTTGTTGTTCGCTGATGATACAGCGCTGGTGGCTGATTCATGTGAGAAACTGCAGAAGCTGGTGACTGAGTTTGGTAAAGTGTGTGGAAGAAGAAAGTTAAGAGTAAATGTGAATTAGAGCAAGGTTATTAGGTACAGTAGGGTTGAGGGTCAAGTCAATTGGGAGGTGAGTTTGAATGGAGAAAAACTGGAGGAAGTGAAGTGTTTTAGATATCTGGGAGTTGATCTGTCAGCGGATGGAACCATGGAAGCGGAAGTGGATCATAGGGTGGGGGAGGGGGCGAAAATTTTGGGAGCCTTGAAAAATGTGTGGAAGTCGAGAACATTATCTCGGAAAGCAAAAATGGGTATGTTTGAAGGAATAGTGGTTCCAACAATGTTGTATGGTTGCGAGGCGTGGGCTATGGATAGAGTTGTGCGCAGGAGGATGGACGTGCTGGAAATGAGATGTTCGAGGAAAATGTGTGGTGTGAGGTGGTTTGATCGAGTAAGTAACGTAAGGGTAAGAGAGATGTGTGGAAATAAAAAGAGCGTGGTTGAGAGAGCAGAAGAGGGTGTTTTGAAATGGTTTGGGCACATGGAGAGAATGAGTGAGGAAAGATTGACCAAGAGGATATATGTGTCGGAGGTGGAGGGAACGAGGAGAAGAGGGAGACCAAATTGGAGGTGGAAAGATGGAGTGAAAAAGATTTTGTGTGATCGGGGCCTGAACATGCAGGAGGGTGAAAGGAGGGCAAGGAATAGAGTGAATTGGAGCGATGTGGTATACCGGGGTTGACGTGCTGTCAGTGGATTGAATCAAGGCATGTGAAGCGTCTGGGGTAAACCATGGAAAGCTGTGTAGGTATGTATATTTGCGTGTGTGGACGTGTGTATGTACATATATATATATATATATATATATATATATATATATATATATATATATATATATATATATTGTTAAGCTGAAAACCATAAGGCTCTCAAAGTCGGGCAGCTTCACCCCCCCCCCCCACACACACACACACACACACACACCTTTCCGCCTGTCGCATCTCAGCTTATGGGAGTCGAACCAACAGCCAATATAATGGAGGAAAATTTTTCCTAGCTGAGCCCGCTGCCTGGGGGTCACTTGCAGCACCGCGTATTATGAAATTCGTCTAGGAACAAAACTCGGGATCGAAGAAGTTATTATTTTTTGCATATAACGTCGAGTACTAGGTAACAGTGTGGTGGCGCGAAGGAGATGCGTATAGGTGCGTAAGTTTAAGTAGAAAGTGAGGGCAGAAAATTAGTGATTGAGTGGCAGAGCGGTTCATAAACGGTTGTGTATCTGTGTGGAAACGCTGTGTTCGAAGACTGGAGACAGTTGACCTCATTTCCATTAGAAACTTTCATTTAGTTACTGGGAATGGTGGAGATGAACGTATCTAGGCATTTAACACGCACAGCCCAAGGCTACGGTATATAGTTGAAGATGTATTTATCAATTTTCTCTCTAATTTCACTAGATAAATCAAAACCACAGCATAGCGCTTCCACACACACTGCCATCTTCCCGCCCAAACACCTGAAATTGATATTTCTCCTCAGACTCTCCTAGGATACTAGATATTATGCATGGCTTTAAAAGTCTTTTAAAAGAGTAATTCAAGCTTTTTAAAGAAGAATAATTCAAGCTACAGAGTTTATTCTCGAGTACTAGTAGTATGGCTAGAGGCAGGTGAAATCTGAGCTGTATGTCAGTCTGGCTGGTTGGAGTGTTGTTGTTGCCATTTTAACAGCTTGGAAAGTTTGGGTATATATTTTCTCATCGATCATATCAGTTAGATTGGTGACTTCACCAGATAGACATATCATTTGGTGAGCATTACAGCTCAGGTTAAGAAGTGAAATAACAATTTGTTTTTAACATTTTAGGATTCTAACTTGTCATGACGTACTACTACAATGTGACAACCGATGTGTACTTTCCTCGTGAGTAACACCCGCCCCTCCCACCCACACCCCTCACCTGCCTGTGACTGACCCCTCACCTGCCCTGACCCACCCTTGATCTGCCTGTGATTGACCCCTCACCTGTCCTGGTCCACCCCTCACCTGCTGACCCACCCCTGATCTGCCTGTGATTGACCCCTCACCTTCTCTGACCCACCCCTAATCTGCCTGTGATTGACCCCTCACCTTCTCTGACCCACCCCTAATCTGCCTGTGATTGACCCCTCACCTGCCCTGACCCACTCCTAATCTGCCTGTGATTAACCCTCACCTGCCGTGACCCACCCCTGATCTGCCTGTGATTGACCCCTCACTTGCCCTGACCCACCTCAGATCGGCCTGTGATTGACCCATCACCTGCTCTGATCCACCCCTGATCTGCCTGTGATTGATCCCTGACATGACCCATCCCTGATCTGCCTTTGATTGACCCCTCACCTGCCCTGACCCACCCCTGACTTCTCACCTGCCAATGAGTGACCCCCCCCCCCACTCAACCCCTCACTTACATGTGACTGACCCCTCACATGCCTTGTCCTACCTATGACTGAACCCTAAACTCTCTCCTTCCTTGATTAACCCCTGACTCCTCTCCTGTTTTCATTGAGCTCCTGACTTGTTTGTGACTGACCCCTGACTTCTCATCCACATGTGACTGACCCCTGACCCCTAACCTACCCAAATTAGTGAACTAACAACCTGATTCGAGAGCTAGGTTTTGAGTCTAGGATTCTTCCATTCATGAAAATTTTCTCCATGTGATAAGGGTTGACTCCCTGTGATAAGGGTCAACTCCCTGTGACAAAGGTTTCCTCTTTATGATAAATGTTATCTACCTTTGATGAGGTTATCTCCTTGAGATGAAAGGTTATCTTCTGTGTGCAAGGGTTATCTCATAGTATTAATCTCCCTATGAGAAAGTTATCTCCCAGTGATAAGAATTATCTTCCTTTGATCTGTGATGATTGTTGTCCCTTTGGTAAGGTTTTCTCCCTGAGGAAAATTACTTCAGTGTTAAACGTTATCTCCCTAGGAAAATGTTATCTTACTGTGAAAAGTTATCTCCTTAAGTTAAGCTATCTCATTGTGATAGTAGTTATCACCCAGTGAGTGTGTGACCTCCCTTTAATAATTATCATATTTAACATAAGTTGTTATCCTACGATAAAAGTTATCTCCGTCATGCAAGTTATACCCTGATAAAGAGAAGTTATCTCCCTGTTACTTCATAAGTTTTCTTTGGAAGTTGTGAAGTTTATTTCCCCGTGACATAACTCCTCGTGTCATGTAATCTCCCTGTACTAGAAGGTCTTTGTGTAACATGTGAAATCCCTGTCTCGTGATCCTTGCTTGAACCTCTGAAAGATATCTCCCTTTGCTTGAAGTTTTGAAAGTTATCTCCTTGTGACTTGAGCTATTTCCCTGTACCATGTTATCTTCCTGTTCTAAAAGTTCTCTCTCCTGCTAACAAAGAAAAAGTGTTTCTTCCACATATAATTACTGTACATATGAGCACAATGGTACATCCCTTGAGCCTTTGCCTTAAACCTTAAGGGTAAAGCCATTAGTCACACTTATCATATCCAAGGGTCGTAACGTCATGCTCAAGGATCATACCATCCTGCTCAAGGGTCGTACCGCCCTGCTGAAGGTGTTAAGTAACTACTGATGCTGGCCAGGAGGGTGTGGTGTTAAGGTGACAGTCGAGTGAGAGGAACATGTCCTGGCTCTTGCCTCGTTAGCCTTGTTTACCTTCTAGCTAGACAATGGGACCATAGGTGTCTTTAACTGCCATCACTTGGGTGTATTTACCTAAAGGTCTGAGTGTAACCAACAGGTGTGTGTGTGGACATTGATTTCAGCTCTTATTGACAAGTCTGAGGTCAAGTGGCTGATACAGATTAAGAGTCAAGATGCTTGCTTCTTTCTGGATGACCTTTAGTGGGTTTTTAGTGACGCCCCCACCCCCACCCTTGTAGATGATTGACCACCCTGACCTGCCTGTGACTGACCCCTCACCTCTCCTGGACTGCCTCCTCCTCATCATTATCATCTGCCTGACAATACTTCACCTCCCTACAAACATGACCTAAGGTGCTTCTCAACTGACCTCCCTCGCCCTACTTCAGCTACTACTTCTGCCCGCTGTACCTTGAGGACATGGAGAAAGTTCGCCATGCCATCTACATGTTCGTGGATCTCTTTGGTTTGACGCGGTTCGACAAGGACTGCCTAATCCGGTTCACCTTGACGGTGAAGAAGAACTACCGTCGGGTTCCTTACCATAATTGGACGCATGGCTTCAGCGTTGCCAACTCCATGTACACCATCATCAAACATGCCCCGAAGAGGTTCCGGCCACTTGAGGTGAGACCTAGGGTATGGGAAGACCTGGAGTGTGAGAAGGCTTTGGGTGTGTGGGAAAGCCTGGGTACAGGAAGATTTGATATTTGGGGAGACTTGGGTTATGAAGATATCGGGGAGACCTGGGGTGTGGGAAGACCTGGGGTGTTAAAAGGCCTTGGATATGGAAAGACATGGGATATGTAAGGGGACTTGGGGTGTGTGGAGATTTAGGATGTGGAGAGATCTGAGGTATGGAGAAACCAGGGGTTTCTAGAGACAGGAAGATGTTTGATGTGACGAGTCCCTTAGTGTGGAGAGGCCAGAGGTGTGTAGGGAGACCTGATTTGTGTGGAGATCCTGGGATATGTGTAGATTTTTGGATGTGGTTAGGGTTTGGGGAGATCAGGGGTATTAAGAAGACCTGTTGTGCAGGGAGACCTGGTTTTGGGTAGGACATGAATTTTTGGGGATACTTAGGATTTGGGGAGGCCTAGAGTATAGGGAAACCTGGGATGCAGAGAGACGTGGGGTGGAGGGAGGCCTTGGGTAGGAGGAGACCTGGGATTTATAGGGAAACCTGGGATGCAGAGAGACGTGGGGTGGAGGGAGGCCTTGGGTAGGAGGAGACCTGGGATTTGGGGAGGCTTTAGGTCTAGGGAGGCCTAAAGTGTGGTGAAGATACCTGAGGTATGAGAAGGCCTGGATTTTAGGAATGCCATGGTGTATTGGGAGATCTGGGGTGTGGAGAGACTTGAGATGTGGAAAAAACCTGGTTTTTGGGGAGATGTGAAGTGTTTTGAGATGTAAGGGGGCATGAAGAGACTTAAATGTGGGAACACTTGAGTGTAAGGAGACCTGGAGTGCCGGGAATGTTTGGGAAGATTTAAATAGTGAGGAAACTCGGGAAACAGGGAGGTCTGGGATGTGGTGTGATCTGGGGTGTGAGGTGGCCTGAGGTGCAGGGAGACCTGGGTTATTGGGAGACCTGAATTGTGAGGATGTTAGGGTCTGGAGAGGTTCAGGTTGTGTGGAAGACCTGGGATATGGAAGGACTTGGCAGGTGGGGACACCAGGGGTGTTAGGAGGCATAAGGTAAGTGGAGACCTAGGATGTGCGAAGCCTTAGTGTGGAATGGCCTGGGATGTGGGCAGACTTGGGATTTATAGAGACCTGGGGTGTTGGAAGGGCAAGGGGGTGGATGGCGCCTGGGATTTGGAGAAACTTGAAGTATTATGAAACCAGGGGTGTATGCAGAACGGTGTTGTGGGAAGACAGAGTGCAGGGAGATCTAGGGTGTAGGGAGTCCTTGGGTATGGGAAGACCTTGGCTGCAAGGAAACTCGGGATGTTGTGTGACCTTGGGTGTGGAGAGACCTGATTTAGGGGAGGCCTTGGGTGCAGAATAACTCTGGAACATGGATACACTCAGGGTATGGGGAGGCTAGGGGAATGTTGGAAATTCTAGGGTGTAGGAAAACCTTGGTTGTGGGAAACCCTTGGGTGCATTATGGGGTATGTGGAAACTAGGAAGTAGAAAGTCAGTGAATACTATCTTTGTTAAACAGTCATATATTTTAGAAAATATCTGATTCTTTCTGTCATGAACACTTTAAATAGCCTTGATGATAAGCAACTTACACTTTTTTGAACCCTGGTGTGCACGGGTAACACAGTGCCTGGCGCTGTTCATTGGGTCGCTGTGCCATGATCTGGACCACAGGGGCAAGAATAATAAGTTCATGCTGGAGTCTGAGAGTCCATTAGCTGCCATCTATACCACCTCCACTCTCGAGCACCATCACTTCAACCAGACTGTCACCATCCTCCAGCAGGTGAGGCCTGGTTACTATCCTCCAGTTGGTGAACTATCACAATCCTCCAGCAGGTAAGGACCCATCACCATACCCAGCAGGTTAGGACCCATCACGATATCCCAGTAGGTTAGGACCCATCACCATACCCCAGCAGGTTAGAACCCATTGCCATACTTCAGCAAGCGAAGACCCGTCACCATAATCCAGTAGGTGAGGACCCATCACCATACTCCAGCAAGTGAGATCCCATTACTGTAATCCAGCAGATGAGGCCCCTAATCATCATACCACAACAGGCAAGTTTCCCCATCACCATTCTCCAGGAGATGGGGTTCCATCACCCTGCTCCAATAGGTGAGGCCCCCATCACCATACTTCTGGATGAGGCCTCATCACCATCCTTCAACAGCTAAGACTTTGTAACCCATCACCTTGCTATGACAGCCATCACCACCCATCTTTTTCTTTTAAGAATTGACATTGTTCATTGTTTCAAAATTGATTTTTTTTCTATGTAGATAGTTTTTGTTACTGAAGCATCATATTCTTGTGCACATTGGAGGAATGATGGGTTGTTTGGTATATTTCTGATGGATGGAGAAGTAGGAATAGTTATATAGGACTTACAGGGAAAAGAAGTGTGATTTTTTAAGAAAAATATAGTGTTTGGTAAGAGTCTGACGGAAAATCTCAAAAGATATTAAACTCTTGATAAGTGGAGATAACAGATGAAGGTAAAAAGTTACACATGCCTGTTTTATTTATGAATTTTTAGTGATGTCAACTTCATTTTTCAAATTACTTTTTGTTTTGGACTTTGTATACATTGGTATGCTATAAAGAATTATGTTTTTGATTAGAAACGCATTCCAAGAACAGGGTTGTTGTTTGTAAGACAATCGTGATGTCGGTGATTCTAAATGACATTTAGATCAAAATTATTCAGAGCCATTGATCAAGATATTATGGTAGACTTGAGAAACAAGCAAATTGCAGTATATTGTTTCATGTGTTACAATACATTTGTTGGAGTATTTCAGGAAAATTTGTTGTGCCTTGGATTAATTTTTTTTTGAAAAATGCTAAAAGTGCATATTTTTCTGTATGTTCAGTTCAAATATTGATGTGTTTGGATGTTATCAGGATTAACTGCAAGCATAGTCTTTTGCCTTTAATCTCCTGTTTGCATTTGCATTTAAAATATTTTCCATTAACTTAACCCCTTGATCAAAGCAGTTTTACCCTTGAGAACTGTGTTACAACTAAGTGTGATGGCCTATTAAAAGTTAGGGGCACAGGCAGGGCCATCTTACTAAAGAATTGTACCACCATGCTCAAGAAGTTAACATGGATTTCATTTTCCCATTGGCTATTGAGAGCGAACATAAGAGGAGCTAAGATGTCCCCTTCTTGTAACGGTATTAATGTTTGATAGCTGACTTGCTACACATAGCTATGTTACTCATTTAGTTACTTGGACGAATTTTTTCAAAAAAGCAGTTGAAAACACCAAGATTAAAGATACAGAGTGTACATTATACTGTATGTATCAGGCATAATCTCAGAGTATGCAGTTGTCTTATAAGTGTGGCTTACCTTATGCGAGATACATTCATTATATAGAGCATGATTCAGTCTTACATTATATTTAGAATATTCTCATTGTAGTCAGGTGCAAGGAGTATTTGGTTGACTTGCATAATATTTAGTTTACCACATTCTGAATGAGGTTCACAACTGGTGTAGTATATAACTCAAAGGACAACTCCTTAATCTTACACCAATGAGTGTTACTTATGTAATATAATAATGTGCATATTTATTCAGAGAGAAGTGCACCTCTTACTTATCTTACTCACACACAGAACATTGTTTGCTTATTAGTATCTTCTACTCATATTATGTTTTATACAGTATATGGTGTATCTATCAACCAGAGCACCCCATGGTCATATGTACCTTTTCATAACTTACTGTATGCGAAATGATTTTATGTGATGTACTCTTGTGCTGTATCATTAGTTTTACTTAAACTGATCATAATCTAGTTTGAGAATTCTGTTCCTTAGTTGATATTGTTAATGTTTCAATGTTCCTGAGGCAATTATAGCCATTAAACTTTTTATCATGCCTCCTGATAGTGTCACCAAACTGAGGCTTGATTCATGGAACATTATTTCTTAGAATGCCCTGAAACTGTCTTATGAAGTGAGGTATGATGTTATTAGAATGTCTCATATGGGACAAACCTTATTTTTCTTTGATACTGGCTGGCTTACTTTTTGACATGATTCATGATAACAGTCTTTTTTTCTGAGAAATAGCCTTCACATTAGGCCCTGTTTCGTCATCACCATCCTTGAAGTCTTAAATCCAGTTTACTTTGCCAGCTACACCCTGATTTTTACCTGTCTGACTTTCAGATCAGACAACAAGCATTGTTTTCTGTGCTCGTAAGTTATGTGAAATATGTGTGTTCATACAGCAGCATACATATTAACTCATAATGTGAAATTTGACAAGGTAGGGGTGCTTGTATTGTGCACCCCTCTCTACAATGCAGTACATGTTATATAACCTTTGTGAATGGATTTGAGGCTGTGAACCAAGACAGTAATGTATTAGAATTTCTTCAGTATGAAGCTGTTCAAGCACACTGAATAAAGATATTCATTAATGGCTCAGAATACTGTAGTTATTGAAGAAAAGTGTCTTACAGCAAAACCACACAGAATTCAAGATGAATTTACATTGATTGAGAAATTACAAAAAGAGAGAACGACTGTCGACTGTGATTCCCAGAGTTGACTTTCAATTGATCACATTTTGCTGTAATGCATTCCAAAATTCTCTTGAAGTATAAGAGTGCAGAATTCTGTTAGGGTCCTGGCCTCTTTCATATTACCAGTAATGAAATAGCAGATGCTATATATGAGAGTTATACAATAATTTTATAGGTAGAACAAATGATATGTTAGATGTAAATGACATGCTAGATAAGATGTGAAAAAAAAGAAAAAAGAATAAGAAATGGAAGGTAAAGAAAGGTGTTGAAGGATGGCCTTCCCCTTTCATTAGGCATTGCCATTTTGAAACTTCTTTTTTGAATGAGGATTGATCGTACTATGTTGACTTATGCTCACTAAATGGAGAGCTGTTCCAGTACATGACAACTAGAGTTTTGCAGTAGCACATGACTCATGGAATGTGAAAAACATAGGAGTTTGAGTCATATGTGAATTATGCAGTAACATTAGAAGAAATCTGATTATAGAGCTGTTAGACAGTAATTCTGTATAAACAGTGTTAAGATTTTAGATATATTTTTTCATGTAAAAAGGTGCTAAGTAACCATTAAGTTCTGTTACTATGATAATCCCACAAAATCACTCATTATGTAGGACATCCCTGTTGTACAAGTAACTATTAGATTTATTGCAGGAGGGCCACAACATCTTTGGGAAGCTGACTTCGGCAGAATATAAACAAGTACTGGGCAACATCAAGCATTGCATCCTGGCCACTGACCTTGCCATGTTCTTCCCAAACAAGGCCAAACTCAACACTTATATCAGTGAAAATACCTTCGATTGGGATAACCCAGACCACAGGTAATGGTACCACATTGTAGGTCACAGTAACATACTATAGATGAGATGTCAGACAAAAAACATAGGAACACTGCGCCACAGGAGGCAGAAGATCACATGTTTCTTGACAAGAACACATCTGGGGGGCCAGACTACAGAGTTGTAGACTATAGATTAGGGTGCCAGACTTCAACTGAAGGTGACGTTAGACAGTAGGATAAGGTACCATAATACTAGGTTAACATGCACAACTTTTTTTTCTCCACACAACAAGTGAAAGTACCATTTATGCATACACATAAAAACATTTACAGC
Organism: Panulirus ornatus; assembly: GCF_036320965.1. Lineage (NCBI taxonomy): Eukaryota > Metazoa > Arthropoda > Malacostraca > Decapoda > Palinuridae > Panulirus > Panulirus ornatus. The sequence goes on from NC_092226.1 coordinate 17,020,756, forward strand.
TCAGTATCCACCCTGTCATCCCATCCCTGTCAGCTATTCAACTAAATACACAACATAATATTGATACATCCACCCTTAAACCCTCAGATTCAAACATTGACCCCTGTATACACATCAGTCCCAACACCTTCACTTGTGCAACATTCTTTCATCTATCTAATATTAACACGGTACTGAAAGTACTCGATAGGGATGAGCTTTTTCTTGTCCTACAGCAAAACTGATGTGCCTCACTCTCTCAGGTTGCTGATTGAGGCAATTGCCATGACAGCTTGTGACCTATGTGCTTCTGCCAAGCCATGGGATGTCCAGGTGGAAACTGTCAAGGTCATCTTCGAAGAGTTTTATGAGCAGGTGAGACCACTGTTCCCTGGTAGGTCAAGCATTCAGAAGTATGGTTTATATAAATGAGCTGGTGAACAAAAGAGATGTAATGAATAATTTAAGTAAAAATAAGAAATGGGAAACTGATGAGATAAGCAAACAGAGACAAGTAAGAAGAGATAACAGAGATATAACAAAAATGAAAACTAGTAAGATTATTAAAATGATTAAACTTAGTTGAAACTAAGAAATGGGAAACTGATGAGATAAGCAAACAGAGACAAGTAAGAAGAGATAACAGAGATATAACAAAAATGAAAACTAGTAAGATTATTAAAATGATTAAACTTAGTTGAAACTAGTGAAATTAAGGAGCAAAGTTGTGGCATAGCTGAGCAAATTTATTATTATTATTATGGTATACATCTCCAGGACCCCTTTCCTGAGGCTAAAGCAGCTTTGAGGTTGCATTCCACACTGGAATAGGTTAATGATGGACTCATTTGGAGCAAGAATGTCCTTGAGAGGACTGCACTCCTGTTTATTCAGCAGTGATACAGTCTTCTTAGTGGTGACTTCCCATTCATGATGTAACAACTTTCAGGCAGAGTCCAGTGACACCAGTGAGCCTAGTTGGATGTCTTAACACACATAATAAAGAAAGAGTATTCACAAAAGAGACAGACACACATATGATATGATTATGAATGAGATGGTTGAGCTTATTACATGAGAAAGCAGAGTAAAGAAAGGTAAAACTTGCAAAAATTAAAGTTAGTGAACCAAAATGAGATTAGTAAGATGAATAGGAGATTCAAGAGTTAGTAAAGATGGTACAGATGTACCAAGGTGAGACTACTGAGATGACAGCATTAATAACTTGATTAGTAGTTTGATTTTTTCATTTTAGATGAGATGGTAGGGGCAAGTGAATGCCATAATCATTGCCATCTCATTAGCTGTATATATACACAGGCACACACACATCATAACACTTTATGACCTGTGGTCCTGACCAGCTTGCTGAGTGATGCATGAGCCTCATGAGGATAGAAGGGACCCCTGGGGCAGGAAGGTATACCCTGGCCTAAGCCAGGTACCCAGTTTATCAGAGGGAAGGATGAACAGCTTGCTGCCACGACCAGGATTTGAGCCAATGTAGGCTTAACCGTTAATGCAACATGGTCAGCAGCACTAACTGCTACACCATTATTGTAGCCAGTGAAGATAAATAAGTCTTTGGATTCTATCAAGAACTGCTGCATCAACATCCTTTTCACAGAATAGGATGTTCAGTTTAGTCATGACCAAATGAGTAGCAACATTGTGCTGAGCATAGAGAAATTCATATCATATCGACCACTATATTTTCAAGTGATATCATTCTGGTATTAGAACATATTCCATCTTTTGTACATTATATATACTAATGTAATGTAAATCTTTTACTTTATATGATATGCTTGTGATGTTTTTACCATCAGGGAGATGCTGAGAAAGCAGCAGGGAAGAATCCAATACCAATGATGGACAGAACTAAGACAGATGAACAGGCAGAGTCTCAGGTCAGTTATTTTCTTTAAATGTTTGACTTGCCCTTTATCATTTATGAATGTACAACATTTCTTATATCCTTCTTGTTATGTGGTTACCTTAACAGTGCTCTATTAAGGATTTGGGGAGCCCTGGGAGGTAAATATTCTTTCCCCCTTTCCTGGCAGATTCTTGAAAAATGGAACCATGTATTGCATATAGAGTATATTTTCTTGATAGAATTATGCAAGCTTTGCACATTTCAAGGTTTATGGGAATTTCAACATACACAGGTTCCTTTCCAACTATGGGTTTTATGTTCCTAGAAATCCCCATGCTTGGCAAAACAAGGGGTAAGATGAAGTGTCCCTTGAAAGATATACCATAAGTTGTGTTATGAGCATCTCAGAATTAGAAATCAGCATATTGAACTTCAAAAACAAAATGTTTATTCAGTGAAAGGATCAGGAAATGATGAACAAACCTGTACAGAAAAGGAATAAAGTTAGTGATATTACTTTTGTAGAATGATGGCAGTAGATCACCCATGATGCTCTCCTTGGCCTGCATACGCTTGTAAAGTAGCCAGCCAGCTATGCCACACAAAAGGCTGCCTCATTCTCCAAATTCTTCATTCTCACTAGACTCACAAACACAAAAATGCCTCTTAACATATGCTGCACTATCACCTTATGCAAGATGATCAGATATATCCACATTTTGGTGTAAAGACATAACATTCCTTGCTTTCTTTAGGGTAGCACACTTGCATCTATGGCTTTATAATTAGAGGCCGTGTTAAAGAAAAAAGTAACAAACAAATTAAACTTTTCAAAAATTGTGATGCATTGAGATCAGCAGGAGTCACAGTAAGACAAAGAAGTGCAGCCAGAGTCAAGGCAACATTGTTTGGGTGACAAACTTGTGTCACTCACACATTACTGTACACATCTTCATGCTACCACTGTGCTGTATCATGCCAGACTTGTCTAGGCATAGCCCCTCACTGCTACAGTATTCTCCCAAATGGTAGAAAAGAATACTGCTGATACTTGGAAAGTGGATACAAGAAACTATAGTTGAAAATACCACAGTATGCATAGGACCTCTATATATATGCAAGACTGATAATACTCTTGCTTAAAGAACAGTGGAACCCATGTACCTGAGACAACTGGTCTGCTAGATGCAATTCTTTACTATTTGATTGATCTGTGGTTAGTGGGAGCAGTTTCCTTGCAACACCCAACACATAGAAATGGGGAGCCTTATTTGTCCCATAATCACAAACTTCTCTGCAAAATTTTCTTAGTTTTTGTTAAAAAATTTACAAACATTTGTTTTCTTGCTAAACATCACATAATTTTTGTATCATTTGGTATTTATAAGTTGCAAAATTTCACTTTTTATGCGTAACAACAAGAAATTTCTGATTACATTTACACATATTTCTAGAAAATTACTCCATGCATTTCATGGCCTGCTTGAATGTTTGTATTGAGTGTTCTGCTTCTCATTTGTTGCAAGATGATAGGGAGCTGAAAAGGAATGTTGAATACTGTTGACCTCCAGAAAAACCATTAATCATTAGATGAAAACTGAGGATTGTTGTGTGAAACAGTCCTTCCAGGCAGTCTGTGGCAAGCAAAGATCTTAAGTTCTTGGATGGTGGCTCGTGCTGTGATAGTTTGCAAATGAACTACTTCCAGCCACTCAATATATATACACCTCCACTACTTTGGGTGGGATAAAACTTACCAAGGAATGGGCCAGCGTAACCCAGATATATGCATCGCCAAGCATATCAGCTGTGAGTCACTCTGGTATGAAGAGCAGTTTTGATAATTTTGTTCAAACTGTTCAACATCACAGTCCACCCTTTGCCATGTAGCTTAGGATCTAACTGATGACTTGGAGTGAACAATTCCTTGATGGTTGTCTTGGATTTTTGGGAGAACTTATTTCCTCAAGAAGGCTGGAATGATGATGCAAGCGTCTCACAGTATACATCCTTGTTCAATCGATAATTCTTACCATATGATGAGGTGTGGATTGCAGTCTTCCTGGTTTGTGTGTAATTATCATCTGAACATTAGTCCAAGGAGAACCATGATTAAAGCCAATGCTCTTGAGTTTACTAAGCTATAACTCAAGTTGTGACAGGAATGTAGATGAGTTGCAGCAGAATTTTCACCAGGTCTGAGTCAACTGGCATTGCTTGATAAGATATCCCCATTTCCTGTCTTGCTTGTGAGTGAAGTGATACTTGAAAACAAAAGTATAAGCAGAGACTTGGAACACTTAAGTATAAGCAGAGACCAAAGTGAACCTTGATGGCCCATATATGTATGTATACTTGAAAATTTTATTCCATTAATGAGGGCTAACACTTCTTTTTCTGAGTAGTTTTTTAATCCTGATTCAGTGATCTCGATGCAAAGGCTGTGTATCTTTCCTCACCATTGGGCATGACGTGCCAGAACAGTACCCTAACCCTTTTGTTCATAATCACAACCGTGCTAGCCTTATTATTTATCTAAAATGAATGATATTTTAAGTGATACAGTCACCCCGTTTTTTAATAGATTCCACTGCAATACCATCCAAACCTGCTGCCTTGCCGGCTTTCATCTTCCGCAAACCTTTTACTACCTCTTCTCTGTTTACCAAATCATTTTCCCTGACCCTCTCACTTTGCACACCACCTCGACCAAAACACCCTATATCTGCCACTCTATCATCAAACACATTCAACAAACCTTCAAAATACTCACTCCATCTCCTTCTCACATCACCACTACTTGTTATCACCTCCCCACTAGCGCCCTTCACTGAAGTTCCCATTTGCTCCCTTGTCTTATGCACTTTATTTACCTCCTTCCAGAACATCTTTTTATTCTCCCTAAAATTTAATGATACTCTCTCACCCCAACTCTCATTTGCCCTCTTTTTCACCTCTTTCACCTTTTTCTTGACCTCCTGTCTCTTTCTTTTATACATCTCCCACTCAATTGCATTTTTTCCTTGCAAAAATCGTCCAAATGCCTCTCTCTTCTCTTTCACTAATAATCTTACTTCTTCATCCCACCACTCACTACCCTTTCTAATCAACCCACCTCCCACTCTTCTCATGCCACAAGCATCTTTTGCGCACTCCATCACTGATTCCCGAAATACATCTCATTCCTCTCCCACTCCCCTTACTTCCATTGTTCTCACCTTTTTCCATTCTGTACTCAGTCTCTCCTGGTACTTCCTCACACAAGTCTCCTTCCCAAGCTCACTTACTCTCACCACCCTCCTCACCCCAACATTCACTCTTCTTTTCTGAAAACCCATACAAATCTTCACCTTAGCCTCCACAAGATAATGATCAGACATCCCTCCAGTTGCACCTCTCAGCAGATTAACATCCAAAAGTCTCTCTTTCGTGCGTCTGTCAATTAACACGTAATCCAATAACGCTCTCTGGCCATCTCTCCTACTTACGTACGTATACTTATGTATATCTCGCTTTTTAAACCAGGTATTCCCAATCACCAGTCCTTTTTCAGCACATAAATCTACAAGCTCTTCACCATTTCCATTTACAACACTGAACACCCCATGTATACCAATTATTCCCTCAACTGCCACATTACTCACCTTTGCATTCAAATCACCCATCACTATAACCCTGGTTGGTAAGGTTATTTAATGTATGTATGACTCATGGTGAGGTGCCTGAGGATTGGCGGAATGCATGCATAGTGCCATTGTACAAAGGCAAAGGGGATAAGAGTGAGTGCTCAAATTACAGAGGTATAAGTTTGTTGAGTATTCCTGGGAAATTATATGGGAGGGTATTGATTGAGAGGGTGAAGGCATGTACAGAGCATCAGATTGGGGAAGAGCAGTGTGGTTTCAGAAGTGGTAGAGGATGTGTGGATCAGGTGTTTGCTTTGAAGAATGTATGTGAGAAATACTTAGAAAAGCAAATGGATTTGTATGTAGCATTTATGGATCTGGAGAAGGCATATGATAGAGTTGATAGAGATGCTCTGTGGAAGGTATTAAGAATATATGGTGTGGGAGGCAAGTTGTTAGAAGCAGTGAAAAGTTTTTATCTAGGATGTAAGGCATGTGTACGTGTAGGAAGAGAGGAAAGTAATTGGTTCTCAGTGAATGTAGGTTTGCGGCAGGGGTGTGTGATGTCTCCATGGTTGTTTAATTTGTTTATGGATGGGGTTGTTAGGGAGGTGAATGCAAGAGTTTTGGAAAGAGGGGCAAGTATGAAGTCTTTTGCGGATGAGAGAGCTTGGGAAGTGAGTCTGTTGTTGTTCGCTGATGCTACAGCGCTGGTGGCTGATTCATGTGAGAAACTGCAGAAGCTGGTGACTGAGTTTGGTAAAGTGTGTGAAAGAAGAAAGTTAAGAGTAAATGTGAATAAGAGCAAGGTTACTAGGTACAGTAGGGTTGAGGGTCAAGTCAATTGGGAGGTAAGTTTGAATGGAGAAAAACTGGAGGAAGTAAAGTGTTTTAGATATCTGGGAGTGGATTTGGCAGCGGATGGAACCATGGAAGCGGAAGTGAATCATAGGGTGGGGGAGGGGGCGAAAATTCTGGGAGCCTTGAAGAATGTGTGGAAGTCGAGAACATTATCTCAGAAAGCAAAAATGGGTATGTTTGAAGGAATAGTGGTTCCAACAATGTTATATGGTTGCGAGGTGTGGGCTATGGATAGAGTTGTGTGCAGGAGGGTGGATGTGCTGGAAATGAGATGTTTGAGGACAATGTGTGGTGTGAGGTGGTTTGATTGAGTAAGTAATGTAAGGGTAAGAGAGATGTGTGGAAATAAAAAGAGCGTGGTTGAGAGAGCAGAAGAGGGTGTTTTGAAATGGTTTGGGCACATGGAGAGAATGAGTGAGGAAAGATTGACCAAGAGGATATATGTGTCGGAGGTGGAGGGAACGAGGAGAAGTGGGAGACCAAATTGGAGGTGGAAAGATGGAGTGAAAAAGATTGAGTGATCAGGGCCTGAACATGCAGGAGGGTGAAAGGAGGGCAAGGAATAGAGTGAATTGGATGGATGTGGTATACCGGGGTTGACGTGCTGTCAGTGGATTGAATCAGGGCATGTGAAGCGTCTGGGGTAAACCATGGAAAGTTGTGTGGGGCCTGGATGTGGAAAGGGAGCTGTGGTTTTGGGCATTATTGCATGACAGCTAGAGACTGAGTGTGAACGAATGGGGCCTTTGTTGTCTTTTCCTAGCGCTACCTCGCACACATGAGGGGGGAGGGGGATGGTATTCCATGTGTGGCGTGGTGGCAATGGGAATGAATAAAGGCAGACAGTGTGAATTGTGTGCATGGGTATATATGTATGTCTGTGTGTGTATATATATGTGTACATTGAGATGTATAGGTATGAATATTTGCGTGTGTGGACGTGTATGTATATACATGTGTATGGGGGTGGGTTAGGCCATTTCTTTCGTCTGTTTCCTTGCGCTACCTCGCACACGCGGGAGACAGTGACAAAGCAAAATAAATAAAGCAAAATAATTTTAAGTGATGACGCAACATACTTTAAACTCTGTAAGAATCCCTTAGAAACAGTTAATTCTCATTTTGATAAAGAACTGAAGATGTTGTTGATAAGAAAAGGTTCTCTAATCAAAAGTTTGTCATCTTTGTCCCCAAGTCAATTGGGAAGTAAGTTTGAATGAAGAAAAACTGGAGGAAGTGAAGTGTTATAGATATCTGGGAGTGGACTTGGCTGCGGATGGAACTATGAAAGCGGAAGTGAATCATAGAGTGGGGTAGGGAGCAAAAGTTCTGGGAGCGTTGAAAAATGTGTGGAAGTCAGGAACGTTATCTTGGAAAGCAAAAATGGGTATGTTTGAAGGAATAGTGGTTCCAACAATGTTATATGGTTGCAAGGCGTGGGCTATAGATAGAGTTGTGCGGAGGAGGATGGATGTGTTGGAAATGAGATGTTTGAGGACAATATGTGGTGTGAGGTGGTTTGATCGAGTAAGTAATGAAAGGGTAAGAGAGATGTGTGGTAATAAAAAGAGTGTGGTTGAGAGAGCAGAAGAGAGTGTTTTGAAGTGGTTTGGTTACATGGAGAGAATGAAGGAGGAAAGATTGACAAAGAGGATATATGTGTCAGAGGTGGAGGAAACGAGAAGTGGGAGACCAAATTGGAGGTGGAAAGATGGAGTGAAAAAGATTTTGAGTGATTGGTGCCTGAACATGCAAGAGGGTGAAAGATGTATATATATATGTATATATATGTATATATATGTATATATATATATATATATATATATATATATATATATATATATATATATATATATATATATATATATATGTTGATGTATATTCATTATATATATTTATATTGAATATACATCAATATATATATATATATATATATATATATATATATATATATATATATATATATATATATATATATATATATATATATATATATTGATGTATATTCATTATATATATTTATATTATCCCTGGGATAAGGGATTAAGAATACTTCCCACGTATTCCCTGCGTGTCGTAGAAGGCGACTAAAAGGGGAGGGAGCGGGGGGCTGGAAATCCTCCCCTCTCTTTTTTTTTTTTTTTTTTTTTTTTTTTTTTTTTTCCAAAAGAAGGAACAGAGGGGGCCAGGTGAGGATATTCCAAAAAAGGCCTAGTCCTCTGTTCTTAACGCTACCTCGCTAACGCGGGAAATGGCGAATAGTTTAAAAGAAAAGAAAAAAGAAATATATATATATATATATATATATATATATATATATATATATGTATACGTTGAGATGTATAGGTATGTATATGTGTGTATGTGGACGTGTATGTATATGCATGTGTATGTGGGTGGGTTGGGCCATTCTTTCGTCTGTTTCCTTGCGCTTCCTCGCTGACGCGTGAGATAGCGACAAAGTGTAATAGAATTTTTTTTTTCCAAAAGAATGAACAGAGAAGGGGGCCAGATGAGGATATTCCCTCAAAGGCCCAGTCCTCTGTTCTTAATGCTACCTCGCTAATGCAGGAAATGGTGAATAGTATGAAAGAAAAAGATATATATATATATATATGGACATTGAAATACATAAACCAAATTTTCCAGCAAGACCCATAGTGAGTTAAATTGGCTCCATCACATAAATTGTCAAAGTGATTAGTTTCTTTATGAAGCCCATTAGTGGGTAAGATATCAAATTCTAATCTAATGAACAATGTAGATTTAGTTAACAAGCTTAATGATATCAGTGTTGATTTTGATTTCAAGCTGGTTAGCTTTGATGTTTCATCTCTATTCACAAAAGTTCCAGTTGATGACCTCTTAGAATATTTACTGAAGTCTTGAACAGTATTCATTTACCTGTTTCAAAGTCTGTTTTTAGTGATTTGATAATATTATGTATAAAAGACAGTGTATTTCAATTGAATAGAAAGTAGTATGCTTAGAGATTTGGTATGGCAATGGGTAACCCTCTTTCCCCTGAATTAAGTAATCTTTACATGAAACTCTTTGAAACAGAGTTACTAAAGGATATCTCACCATCTAATGCAATTTAGTTTAGATATGTAGATGATGATCTTTGGGTTTGGCCAACAAATTAAGATTTACAAACATTTCTCCCTTTACTTAACAATTTAGCACCTTCCATCAACTTTGCTGTAGAAGTTGAAAACAGTGATATTTTTGCATTCTTTAGGTTACATGATTCATATGGATGGAAACATTTTAAAGTTTAGCATATACAGAAAACCTACCAATGTGTGCTCATATATTATCCATTATTACTCAGCTCAACATGACAGACTTAAATTATCATCATTCCAGTCTATGTTCCTTAGAACATTACATATATGCAGTCGAGAGTTTATTGATGATGAGTTTGAGAAGATATATTGTTTTGGATCCAAGTTAAAGTATCCTAGATCTTACATTGATAAATCTTTTAAGCTGGCAAAGAAATAATTTCATCGAGTTAAAGCCAAACCTCCCCTTGCCACCAAGAACCGTTTGTTCTCCCTTTTAGTAATTATTTTACTTTACTTCCCATGTTGCTAAAAATCCTTTCATGTAAGTGCTGCCTTCAGCAACAACAATACTATAAAGAATATCTTAATCAGGAACTCACCAGAAAGTTTTGCATGATCCGTTTATAGAGTACCATGTAGAAATTGTGATAAGTTTTATGTTGGGCAGACTGGTAAGGTTCTTTTTGTTAGAATTAAGCAATATAGATATAGTATAAGAACAGGACAAGAATTAAATGCCTTGTTTAATCATGTTAAAAATTATTATCATTGAATTGATTGGAGTAATGCCATCATGGTTATTAACTACAACTCTTGTACCATGAGATATATTGAATATTCTATGATTAGATGCACAAAGAATTGTAACATTAATATCAGTGAAGGTCTGTGCATATTGGATAGCTTTATTGTTGTTAGAATTTGTAAATGGTTCCCTTTCTTGTCCACATGATAAATTTTATGATACGCATGTTGTTAAACTTGAACACACCAACCTCCATTTGGGTAGTCACTGGTTTACCAAATGGCATCCTCACTTTGTCTCTTCATTTTATTTCAACTGACTTATTTCTTTCTTGTATCTCCCCTGATGATGCAATCAAAGTGCACTTGGGAACTTATTGTTTTTCATTTCCTTGTGGTTAAGAAAGGATGGTGTTTCTTTTGGGACGGGTTGTCATCAGGAGTGGATGAAGGCAAGCCAGTATGAATATGTACAAGTGCATAGATGTATATGTCTGTGTATGTGCATGTATGGGCATTTATGGATATATGTATGTGTATATGAGCGGATGGGTGGTTCTTTATCTGTTTTCTGGCTTTTTCATCGTTTTCCTCATTACAAAGGTAGCACAAGGAACAGACGAAGAAAGACCTCATTTGCTCACAATCCTCTAGCTGTCATGTGTAATGCACCAAAATCACTGCCCTCTGTCCACAACCAGGCCCCACACACCTTAACTATGGTTTCTCTTGGATTCTTCGTATGCCCTAGTTTAGTCTATTGCCAGCACGTCAACCCCTGTAAACCACATCACTCCAATCCACTATATCCCATGCACACTTTTCACTCTTCTGCATGTTCAGGCCCGAGCACTCAAAATATTTTTCATTCCACCCTTCTGTTTCCATTTTAGTCTTCCCCTTCTTGTCCCCTTCACTTAAGACATATATATCCTCTCTATCAACCTCTCCTCACTTATTCTTTCCATATGTCCATACTATTTCAGCTCATCCTTCCTCTTCAACTCTCTCAACCACTTTCTTTACCACTCCTCTTTCTTACCCTTTTATTATTTATGATCAAACAATCTCACACCACATCTTTTCCTCAAAGATTTCATTTGCAACACTTCCACCTTCCTCTGCACATCCTCAGCTATCCCCAAGCCTCACATCCATACAGTATTGCTGGTACCACTGTACCTTCAAACATTTTCAATTTTTGCCCTCCCAGATAACAACCTCTCTTTCCAAAGCTTCCTCAGTGCTCCCAGAACCCTTGCCCTCTTACCCACCCTCTGACTCACTTTCAATTCCTGGGTTCCATTTGCTGCTATGTCCACCCCTTGGTATCTGAAATTTCCACCCCTCCAAATTTGCTCCTTTCAAACTCACACCCCAGCTAATCTGTCCTTCCCTGCTAAACCTAATAACCTTGCTCTTATTCACATTTAGTCTTGACTTCCTCCCTTCATACATGCTCCCAAACTCAGATGCCAACCTCAGTAGTTTCTCACTTGAATCTTTGAGAGCTTTCACTTCAGCAAACAACTAATGACTCTCTCCCCAAACCCCCTCACTCCCTGTAGACTGCATACTTGCTCCTCTCTGTAATACCCTTGCATGCCTCCCTCACCATCCTTCCACAAATGAAATCAACAGCCAAGGTGATGTTGTACACCCTGCCACAGACCAACCATTACCTGAAATCACTCGCTCTCCTCTCTTTCTACTCACACACATGCCTTACACTTTTAATAAAAACTTCTCACTGCTTGTAGTAGCATTTTTCTAGCATCATATATTCTTAAGACCCTCCACAGGGGATCTCTATCAACTCTCATATTGTATCCAGATCCATAAATGCTTCATACAATTTCTTCTGTTTCCCTAAGTATTTATCACATGTTCTTTATAGCAAACACCTGCCTGATCCACACAATTGGAAAATATAATACATCTCAGTCACCTTAAGTTGTCAAAGTGAGTGCACAGAAGTTACTTGGGTGTAATTATTATTATTTTTTGTTTTACCTAAATGTTCGGTATGGGGAGGGAGTTCTGTACTCATAGTTCTCCATATCTTGAACATTCTTTACAACCTCGTAGATTTATATGTGCTGTCCACATTAACCATGTCCTCAGTCATTCTTTTCCATTCATCCACTACTCGTTTATTTGAGAATTATTACTGTACACCCTTATTGACAAGTTTCTTTAATGTTACGTCTCCTGGTTGCTCTATCCCTACATGTCTCGAAGAATTGTTCTGCCCACATTGTCAGTCTTTTAAATACAATGTACCTAAAGGCTATCATTAGGTCATCCTTCACTCTTCTCTTTTCCAAGGCATGTAAATTTAAAGTGAACTTCTTGGGGGGGTTATTTTTTATTAATGAAGAATAATGTAGACATCTGAAGGCAATTTTTTTCACATTGGAAGAAGGAAATATCTGATGAATTGCACAGAGAGGATTAAGAGACCTTTAGTTATTCTCTTATTTTTGTCTCTTAAACTCAGTCTTCTGCTGCAGTATGTAATCTTATAATATAAGAGCCTGTTGTATTAGTTATTTTTGGATCTGCACTTCAGATTTCTCAGGATTGGAATATTTATTTGTAATCTTCAGCATCTTTCTTGGGCTAGATTAATAACCTTTGGATTCGATATAAGCTTCATCCAGTTCTGGCCATGCAGAGAAGAGAATTATAACAGTTTTTTATTTCTATTATATTGGAAGGATCACTCTGTAAGTCTTCAGAAAAAATTCCTTGTGTCAAAACCATTTTTCCATCTTGTGGCTAAGGCTAAATTAATGTAAATTCCAACAAAGCTACAGCCAAAGGGTCCCACACTAATGAAGGGCCCTCCCCCAAAAAAAAGGGAAAAGAGAGATTCTCCAACATTCATTTTTTTTATTCACTACTTTCATGCCAACCAAAAATGGTTACTTCCTGTATGTGACACACACACACACACACACACACACACACACACATATCAAGTGAAAAAACTTTGGACCATACCAGGATTAGAGTAGGATCATGTGATCAGTGAGAAGTGGAGGGCCTTTAGCCTTGCTTTAGCCCCTAGGCCCTGTAGTGGTCAGTCTTGGACTGCTTCATCCTTTTATAGAGATAACTTTTCCTTACTAATGTTAATAATCCTTGGTTTGAAGGGATCAGTGAAGCACTTTGGGATGGTTTAGGGTATGATGGGTGGCAGGTGTGATGGATAGAGGAGCACTTGAGCATACCAAAATCAGCAACTAACTCTGTCTTGTTTTCATTGTGACGCTATTCTTGTAGCTATTTTCTTCAGATCATTGCAGTATCCTCTCGTTCCTCCAGATCTCTGTAGTGTCTACTTCTTGAAGATACAAATGGGATCACAACACTTCGTTGGTAATGGTTTTTTTTATATACTTGTAATAATGTGTATGTATATTATGGGGTAACTACTTATTTGTAATTGCCTATTTGTACTCTAATGGGAGGGAGTTTTTCACATTTGGGGCCCCCATCTCTTGAAGACTTTCTACTGTTATACGACCTATTAAATTTATGTACGCTGTTTACGTTAACCATGTCCGTTGTCAGTCTGTTTCATTTTTTCACTTCTCTTGAAGACCTTCTACTGTCATATTACCTCTTAGATTTATGTATGATCTCTGCATTAACCTTGTCTCCAGTTAATCTCTTCCATTTATCCATGACTTTTATACTACAGACGTATGTATTATCATCCTTATGTACAAGTTTCTTACTTAATATTAAGTTATGCACTTTGGTTGCTGTATCCCAACATCTCTTAAAAACTGTCCTGTCATTTGTCCACATTGTTGACCCCTCAGTCTTCTCTCTTCCAAAGTGGGTAAATGTGATGCCTTCAGTCTTTCTCTGTAGCTTAGCTCTTTTCATTCTGGTACCATCTTAGTTCCCCTGCTGTGAACCTTTTCTGTGGACTCTTTGTGCTTCTTTAGGTACAGTCACCAAACCTGAGAAGCATATTTTAGTTTTGGCTTTATATGTGATATGAATAGAATGTTAGATATTTCCTTAACTGTATACTTGAAACCTATTTATTATTTTCCAACAAACAGTTTGTCTCTCTTACTATTCAGCTAATGTTGGACTCTGGTGACATGTTAAGGACGCTGTTGACTCCCAAGTCCTTCTCACACTCAGAATCATGAAGCTTATTTACTCCTTGGTGATAATCATGTTGAAGCCCTCATTTGCTTCTCATCCTCAGTACATTACATTTGCTCGTGTTGAATTTCATGAACAACATTGCAGATCTACTTTGGAGTCTGTTTAGTCTCCCTTGTAAGCTAATGCAATCCTCTTCACTTTTCACTTCCCACATGACCTTTGTGTCACCTGCAAATACATTCAGGTAGGCTTCCAAACCTTCAGGCAAAGCATTACAGATCAAGAAGAGTAGTGGTCTCTGAACTGACCCTGTGGCACTCTACTGGATACCTCAGCTCATTTAGAAAAGGCTCCTCTAACTTGCTTCCTTTGATCCCTCCCACTGACATAATCTTTATACATTGTAAGAGTTTCCACATTATTCCTGCTTAGGGATCCAGCTTCTTAATTATCTTCCTGTGTAGTACAGTGTCAAATGCCTTCTGTCAGTCCAGATACAAACAGTCCACCTAGTCATACTTTTTGTCCAGGAATAAGCTCACACCCTTGTAAAGCTCTTGGAGTTTACTTACACAACTTTCTTTCCCAAAAACCATGGTGCCTCCCACTTAGGAAATTTCTCTTCCATAGAGAGTCATCCACTTGCTTTCTAATGATTTTTCCCAGAACCTTGAAAGCATAATCCACATCTTTGCATCTCATTTCCCATCTTCATCACCAATGTTATATTATTACATACCTGTAATAAAGTACTCTATATGTACACTGTATTGTATATCCCATGCTGTGAAAGCATATTCCAAATGTACATCTCACATATCTCAGCCTCATCAGATGCAGAGGGGGAAGGTGACAGTCTGGTTCCTTCAATTTTATACTGCCACTGCTTAGGATGAGGTGAAAGGGACTCTGGGGTCTTGGATCACTGCATGAGTTGTCAGGTCAAGGGGTCACAGGAGCCTCATTTGAAGTGTACACATGTGGTACATCATTACATCCCAATACATTTGTCCATTAGTCTTCTCATTATCATTAATCTTTATGTATCCCTCAGCCACTTTTATGAGGCTCACATAGCTTTCAGGTTTGCTCTCTATGCAGGAGCAGGTTAAAGTGGACTCCTTTGGAGTTAGAAAGCCCTCGGTGGTATTGAACTTTTTTCATCTGTTGACGTGATATATAGCGTTGTCAGAGCTGACCTTTCCCTCACAGCATACCACAACAGATCCTTCTTACTAATTTATATATAACTGCACTCAAATTTTATGACGTTTTTTAAAATTACTTCATATTTATATAATCATCATGTATTGGCAAATTATTTTGTGAGTTTAGCCTTTACATTTAAGCTATGCTTTCTGTAAAATCATTATAAGAATATTGCTCATGATATCCAGGCATGTTCTTTTGTCAGAGACCTAACAGCAGGTTCCTATACATGAAAAAAAAGAAGCAGGGTATGTAGCATTGGTATTAGGAGTTTGTTGCCTCATAATTCTTAAGGGTCATGGTAATCTGGTATCTTTCACAACAGTAACTTAACTGAACTTCACTAAGAATGTCTATTATGTACCTTTTAGATGACTCTGCCTTAAAGTATACTATAGTATTAGTTAATTCTACCCTCTATTCTTAATTGCTTATTGATACTAACTGTGCTTATTAATAGTAGATGTTTGTGTATATATTTGCATGCAGAAACTGGGTGTAATTGGTGTTGAAGTCTGACTTGTAGTGCTAATCATAGTATTTTCTTTAGGTTGGCTTCTTGTCAGGCATCTGTATCCCATGCTATGAGCTACTTCACAAGCTCATCCCCGACACAGAGCCACTCTTAACAGGCTGCAAAAACAACCTGCAGACATGGAAACAAATAGCTGCACAGAAAGAAAAGGAGGCCAGTAAAATTAAGGAGGAAGATGGGGAGGAAACTGACACAGGAATAGAGGAGGTTAATGAAGAAGAGGAGGGAGAAGAGACTGTTGAAGAAATTGATGATGAATGCATTGATGGAAAAGATGTTAATAGAAAAGAAGATGCCACATAAGATACTGAAGTATTTGTAAGATCATTTGTAGATATAAGACAGAGAAAATATTTCAAAAACAGTGTACATATGATATATCAGGTATAGCTGCTGCATATAGCAAATCAAAGAAAAAGAAGAGTTTTCTTTTGTCTTTAATTCATCTGTTGTTCTCATCTGGGTGTCATTATAATGAGACCCTAAAGCATATATGGAAACAAGACATGCAATATCATTCTGCAAGGAGTTAAAGTATTAGATATGATAGGGGCATATGATATAAAATTATGGTACTCCAGCATTGTATTAGGCCAAAATTCATTGTGCTTGAATTTCTTGAAAGCAAACACTCATGTGAAAGTATTAGGTAACTCTGTATAGTATTATAGGACAAAGACTTGACTAGGACAAAAAAATATACACATCTCAACACTGAATGCTAAAGTATCGAGATTGTAAATCAAGTAGCTAGATGGTCTATGTGACCATACATAATATTCACTTTCCACTTGTTTATAGCTGCCTTAATAAACTTTGTAAGAAACTGTAATACAATTAGTGAGCATTCTATGATCTTTTGTACATTGCTGGATCCTGTCACAAAGTTATATGTTAAATGATGGTACACTGTCACTCCTTTTCTTTAGTATAGAAAAAACAGAATTAATTTCAAAGAGTACTGTACATATGATTAGCTGTGATTATACTGTATCTCTGGATATGCCAACATTCACATGTGCTGAACATTTTTTAGGATGCATCCATCTGCTCATATCTATTTTCAGAAGCCAGAAAGTAAGGAAAAATGCATAACATGTCAAACATAGCCAAATTGTATATTTATTTTTTTATTATTATACTTTGTCGCTGTCTCCCGCGTTTGCGAGGTAGCGCAAGGAAACAGACGAAAGAAATGGCCCAACCCCCCCCCCATACACATGTATATACATACGTCCACACACGCAAATATACATACCTACACAGCTTTCCATGGTTTACCCCAGACGCTTCACATGCCTTGATTCAATCCACTGACAGCACGTCAACCCCGGTATACCACATCGCTCCAATTCACTCTATTCCTTGCCCTCCTTTCACCCTCCTGCATGTTCAGGCCCCGATCACACAAAATCTTTTTCACTCCATCTTTCCACCTCCAATTTGGTCTCCCTCTTCTCCTCGTTCCCTCCACCTCCGACACATATATCCTCTTGGTCAATCTTTCCTCACTCATTCTCTCCATGTGCCCAAACCACTTCAAAACACCCTCTTCTGCTCTCTCAACCACGCTCTTTTTATTTCCACACATCTCTCTTACCCTTACGTTACTCACTCGATCAAACCACCTCACACCACACATTGTCCTCAAACATCTCATTTCCAGCACATCCATCCTCCTGCGCACAACTCTATCCATAGCCCACGCCTCGCAACCATACAACATTGTTGGAACCACTATTCCTTCAAACATACCCATTTTTGCTTTCCGAGATAATGTTCTCGACTTCCACACATTCTTCAAGGCCCCCAGAATTTTCGCCCCCTCCCCCACCCTATGATCCACTTCCGCTTCCATGGTTCCATCCGCTGCCAGATCCACTCCCAGATATCTAAAACACTTCACTTCCTCCAGTTTTTCTCCATTCAAACTCACCTCCCAATTGACTTGACCCTCAACCCTACTGTACCTAATAAACTTGCTCTTATTCACATTTACTCTTAACTTTCTTCTTCCACACACTTTACCAAACTCAGTCACCAGCTTCTGCAGTTTCTCACATGAATCAGCCACCAGCGCTGTATCATCAGCGAACAACAACTGACTCACTTCCCAAGCTCTCTCATCCCCAACAGACTTCATACTTGCCCCTCTTTCCAGGACTCTTGCATTTACCTCCCTAACAACCCCATCCATAAACAAATTAAACAACCATGGAGACATCACACACCCCTGCCGCAAACCTACATTCACTGAGAACCAATCACTTTCCTCTCTTCCTATATATATATATATATTTTTTTTTTTTTTTTTTTTTTTTTTTTTTTATACTTTGTCGCTGTCTCCCGCGTTTGCGAGGTAGCGCAAGGAAACAGACGAAAGAAATGGCCCAACCCCCCCCCCCCCATACACATGTACATACACACGTCCACACACGCAAATATACATACCTACACAGCTTTCCATGGTTTACCCCAGACGCTTCACATGCCTTGCTTCAATCCACTGACAGCACGTCAACCCCTGTATACCACATGACTCCAATTCACTCTATTTCTTGCCCTCCTTTCACCCTCCTGCATGTTCAGGCCCCGATCACACAAAATCTTTTTCACTCCATCTTTCCACCTCCAATTTGGTCTCCCTCTTCTCCTCGTTCCCTCCACCTCCGACACATATATCCTCTTGGTCAATCTCTCCTCACTCATTCTCTCCATGTAACCAAGATGTGAAAAAAGGAGAGATAGGTAGTATGTTTGAGGAAAGGAACCTGGATGTTTTGGCTCTGATTGAAACGAAGCTCAAGGTTAAAGGGGGAGAGTGGTTTGGGAATGTCTTGGGAGTAAAGTCAGGGGTTAGTGAGAGGACAAGAGCAAGGGAAGGAGTAGCAGTACTCCTGAAACAGGAGTTGTGGGAGTATGTGATAGAATGTAAGAAAGTAAATTCTCGATTAATATGGGTAAAACTGAAAGTTGATGGAGAGAGATGGGTGATTATTGGTGCATATGCACCTGGGCATGAGAAGAAAGATCATGAGAGGCAAGTGTTTTGGGAGCAGCTGAATGAGTGTGTTAGTTGTTTTGATGCACGAGACCGGAATATAGTGATGGGTGATTTGAATGCAAAGGTGAGTAATGTGGCAGTTGAGGGAATAATTGGTATACACGGGGTGTTCAGTGTTGTAAATGGAAATGGTGAAGAGCTTGTAGATTTATGTGCTGAAAAAGGACTGGTGATTGGGAATACCTGGTTTAAAAAGCGAGATATACATAAGTATACGTATGTAAGTAGGAGAGATGGCCAGAGAGCATTATTGGATTACGTGTTAATTGACAGGCGCGCGAAAGAGAGACTTTTGGATGTTAATGTGCTGAGAGGTGCAACTGGAGGGATGTCTGATCATTATCTTGTGGAGGCTAAGGTGAAGATTTGCATGGGTTTTCAGAAAAGAAGAGTGAATGTTGGGGTGAAGAGGGTGGTAAGAGTAAGTGAGCTTGGGAAGGAGACTTGTGTGAGGAAGTACCAGGAGAGACTGAGTACAGAATGGAAAAAGGTGAGAATAATGGAAGTAAGGGGAGTGGGGGAGGAATGGGATGTATTTAGGGGATCAGTGATGGATTGTGCAAAAGATGCTTGTGGCATGAGAAGAGTGGGAGGTGGGTTGATTAGAAAGGGTAGAGAGTGATGGGATGAAGAAGTAAGAGTATTAGTGAAAGAGAAGAGAGAGGCATTTGGACGATTTTTGCAGGGAAAAAATGCAATTGAGTGGGAGATGTATAAAAGAAAGAGACAGGAGGTCAAGAGAAAGGTGCAAGAGGTGAAAAAGAGGGCAAATGAGAGTTGGGGTGAGAGAGTATCATTAAATTTTAGGGAGAATAAAAAGATGTTCTGGAAGGAGGTAAATAAAGTGCGTAAGACAAGGGAGCAAATGGGAACTTCAGTGAAGGGCGCAAATGGGGAGGTGATAACAAGTAGTGGAAAATGTGAGAAGGAGATGGAGTGAGTATTTTGAAGGTTTGTTGAATGTGTTTGATGATAGAGTGGCAGATATAGGGTGTTTTGGTCGAGGTGGTGTGCAAAGTGAGAGGGTTAGGGAAAATGATTTGGTAAACAGAGAAGAGGTAGTAAAAGCTTTATGGAAGATGAAAGCCGGCAAGGCAGCAGGTTTGGATGGTATTGCAGTGGAATTTATTAAAAAAGGGGGTGACTGTTTTATTGACTGGTTGGTAAGGTTATTTAATGTATGTATGACTCATGGTGAGGTGCCTGAGGATTGGCGGAATGCGTGCATAGTACCATTGTATAAAGGCAAAGGGGATAAGAGTGAGTGCTCAAATTACAGAGGTATAAGTTTGTTGAGTATTCCTGGTAAATTATATGGGAGGGTATTGATTGAGAGGGTGAAGGCATGTACAGAGCATCAGATTGGGGAAGAGCAGTGTGGTTTCAGAAGTGGTAGAGGATGTGTGGATCAGGTGTTTGCTTTGAAGAATGTATGTGAGAAATACTTAGAAAAGCAAATGGATTTGTATGTAGCCTTTATGGATCTGGAGAAGGCATATGATAGAGTTGATAGAGATGCTCTGTGGAAGGTATTAAGAATATATGGTGTGGGAGGCAAGTTGTTAGAAGCAGTGAAAAGTTTTTATCGAGGATGTAAGGCATGTGTACATGTAGGAATAGAGGAAAGTGATTGGTTCTCAGTGAATGTAGGTTTGCAGCAGGGGTGTGTGATGTCTCCATGGTTGTTTAATTTTGTTTATGGATGGGGTTGTTAGGGAGGTAAATGCAAGAGTTTTGGAAAGAGGGGCAAGTATGAAGTCTGTTGGGGATGAGAGAGCTTGGGAAGTGAGTCAGTTGTTGTTCGCTGATGATACAGCGCTGGTGGCTGATTCATGTGAGAAACTGCAGAAGCTGGTGACTGAGTTTGGTAAAGTGTGTGAAAGAAGAAAGTTAAGAGTAAATGTGAATAAGAGCAAGGTTATTAGGTACAGTAGGGTTGAGGGTCAAGTCAATTGGGAGGTAAGTTTGAATGGAGAAAAACTGGAGGAAGTAAAGTGTTTTAGATATCTGGGAGTGGATCTGTCAGCAGATGGAACCATGGAAGCGGAAGTGAATCATAGGGTGGGGGAGGGGGCGAAAATCCTGGGAGCCTTGAAGAATGTGTGGAAGTCGAGAACATTATCTCGGAAAGCAAAAATGGGTATGTTTGAAGGAATAGTGGTTCCAACAATGTTGTATGTCTGCGAGGCGTGGGCTATGGATAGAGTTGTGCGCAGGAGGATGGATGTGCTGGAAATGAGATGTTTGAGGACAATGTGTGGTGTGAGGTGGTTTGATCGAGTAAGTAACATAAGGGTAAGAGAGATGTGTGGAAATAAAAAGAGTGTGGTTGAGAGAGCAGAAGAGGGTGTTTTGAAATGGTTTGGGCACATGGAGAGAATGAGTGAGGAAAGATTGACCAAGAGGATATATGTGTCGGAGGTGGAGGGAACGAGGAGAAGTGGGAGACCAAATTGGAGGTGGAAAGATGGAGTGAAAAAGATTTTGTGTGATCGGGGCCTGAACATGCAGGAGGGTGAAAGGAGGGCAAGGAATAGAGTGAATTGGATCGATGTGGTATACCAGGGTTGACGTGTTGTCAGTGGATTGAATCAGGGCATGTGAAGCGTCTGGGGTAAACCATGGAAAGCTGTGTAGTTATGTATATTTGCGTGTGTGGACGTATGTATATGCATGTGTAAGGGGGTGGGTTGGGCCATTTCTTTCATCTGTTTCCTTGTGCTACCTCGCAAACGCGGGAGACAGCGACAAAGCAAAAAAAAAAATATATATATATATATATATATATATATACATGTATATATATATATATATATATATATATATATATATATATATATATATATATATATATATATATGAAACCATCTTGCAAGGCTCCTTAATATTACAATACATAAACATCATACTGATAAACTGCAAAAAGATGCTCAGTCACGAGGGACTTTATTCACGCTGAACAGTTACTTTGTTCTTAGTATTGATATAAGATGGTAGGACTCTTAGGTAAGCTGAAACTAATATCTGGAGAAATGGTTAATGATGAAAACACTTTACTTTCTGTGGGTTTTTTCTTTACTGTTTACACAGAGTAGCTTTGGGGTAATATTTAGAACAGGGATACTTTAGTGTGACTTAGGGAGAACATTTCCTGGAGAGCAACATTTTCAGTGGTGTGATTACGAGAGTTGGGTAGTGTTTGGACATGATGATAAGGGGGGTTGGAGAAGTAAGATTAATGTGCATGATAAATTCATTTACTTCTTAGTACCTAGATCAAACAGTAGCAGTTTGCTTCTTAATGCCCAAATTGGACTTAACTTGAATTATATGGGCCTTACATCATTGAATTTTCTTCCTCTCAAATGCCATGACTGGCTTTTGATGTGAACATTACATAGCTATCTTGGTTGGATGATGGAAGATTATTAGCTGAAAGGTCAAGGAGATGTGTCCATCCCTGATGTGGTGCATCTTATTGCATGTAAGGTGACTGCACAGCATTTAGGGATAAAGATGATTTAGAAAGTGCATTACTGTGTTTAAATCTGTAATTATCAATATGAATACTGATATATAAGTGATATAAAAGTGAAATATTAACCATATGGAAAATAGAAAGTGTTTTGTTTTCAGAAATGACAAAGATGTGTACAGCATGGATTGTGCAACATGTCAGGCATGCAGTGTATGCAAAAATATATATTTTTCAAAACATTTTTTTTTATGGTGTAGGAAATCCTTTTGATGCTTACCATGGTTTGTTTCCAAAAAATAGTTTGAAAATATTAGCAGTTTTTCATAAAAATGTGAGAAATTATTTTATTTACACACCCACAGAAGATGCATAATTATTTACTCTTTTTATGTAAAACCATGAGCAAAATCGTACTAGATGATTTATTTAGATAAAGTCACACAAACAAAAATGGCACATAGTTTTTAATATATTTTGATTTATAGTTACTTTGGCATATGATAGGATATCAAGGAAAAGGAAAATTATTTTTTTTTAAACAAGATTAATGGGGCTGATTTAAGGAAGGAGGGTAATAAAGTGATGGGAAAGTGGGAGTGTTATGGGACAATTGGGGGATTAAGGATGATGTAAAATATACATAAGTCTTCGATCAAGTAGTTGGATGATTTGTTGATATATATATAATGTTTATATCCCACTTGTTAAAGGTTGTCTTCATAAATTTTTGAAGTTATGATAATTGTGAGTGAGCAGTGCATGATTATATACACATTTCTGAATCCTGTTGCAGTTTTTTTTTATTGAATAATTGTATTTTGTCATCCTCAAAAGTATTAAAAACTAAAGGCATTTCAGTGCCATTTGTGCATCGGATCAGCTGTGATGATTATATTGCAAAAAAAATGTATTTGTATTGTATTATACTTTGTCGCTGTCTCCCGCGTTTGCGAGGTAGCGCAAGGAAACAGACGAAAGAAATGGCCCAACCCCCCCCCCATACACATGTATATACATACGTCCACACACACAAATATACATACCTACACAGCTTTCCATGGTTTACCCCAGATGCTTCACATGCCTTGATTCAATCCACTGACAGCACGGCAACCCCGGTATACCACATCGCTCCAATTCACTCTATTCCTTGCCCTCCTTTCACCCTCCTACATGTTCAAGCCCCGATCACACAAAATCTTTTTCACTCCATCTTTCCACCTCCAATTTGGTCTCCCTCTTCTCCTCGTTCCCTCCACCTCCGACACATATATCCTCTTGGTCAATCTTTCCTCACTCATTCTCTCCATGTGCCCAAACCACTTCAAAACACCCTCTTCTGCTCTCTCAACCATGCTCTTTTTATTTCCACACATCTCTCTTACCCTTACGTTACTCACTCGATCAAACCACCTCACACCACACATTGTCCTCAAACATCTCATTTCCAGCACATCCATCCTCCTGCTCACATATTCTTATGTAGAACTATATGTTAGAAGCTACCACTTAGTCATGTTTATTTTCTCATGTGTTCATTGTTATATAAAATCAAAATATTTTGCAAGGATCATCAATGTTACCATATAAAAAAAACATAAGGTAAATGATTCAGCAACATACCTCCACAAGGAACATAATACAGAGAGATCACAAATTACTCTGCAAGTAAAAACTCACATTTGGCAAGGCTTTATCATTAGCACTGAAAAGGAATGAGTGCAATTTCTTCAAGGATTCTCTTGCTCCAAAGGAGTTATTCATTTCCCTGCTCCTGTATGGAGTGCAATCCTGAAGTTATGGGAGACTCGTTAAAGGGTCCTGGGTTGCATAATGAAAAACATTCATGTTCTTATTTTTATTTTTTCATTGCCTTAAGTGTTTTAGTAGAGTTAGACACCAACAAACATTTTCACTTGCATGTTACCACTCTCTAGCTCTTGTGTATGAAGTGCTGTGTTAACACCAGAGCCTGCCATGCATATACAAGGCCCTCAGGCTATTCCATGGTTTACCGTAACTGCTTCATATGCCCTCATCTATCCCACTGACAGCAGTTCATTCAATTCCCTGCAGCCTCACACCCTCCTGTATGTTCAGGGCCTAGTGCTCCAAGGTCTCCTTCACTATTTATCTATCGATCTATCTATATCTCTGATGCCCATTCCCTCTGGGAACTCCCTCAACAGGTGGGCCATGGCAAAAGAGTATTCATAACTGGTAACTCCAGTGCCATTGATTCTACTTAATGGTCCTACCTAATGTTCCTACCTAATACACCTACTTATTGTCCCTTCCATTTTGCCAAAAGGCAGGGCTAGAGCTCAGTGCTCATTGCTAAAAAATTTAAGCAGTATTGTGAATGAGTTGTCATTAAATGTTTTCAAGTGTTATGTGGGGCAAGGAGATATTTTATGTTTGTGGACAGAATGTCATCAGTTCACATGTGAGTAAGGCAGAAAGAAAAGACAGCTATCTGGTTCAGAGTAGTGGAATTTGCAATCACTCCATTTTTTTAACTACTCTTTGGACTCCCTTTCCTTCCTTCTCCCACTGATTCTGACACACACATCTCCTAGTCAGTTTTTCTTTGCATTTAGTTCATGAACATTTTCAGCATACCTTGGTCATCTTCTCAAAAAGATAATGCTTACTGCCACAGGGAAGGATCTTCAATCTATTGGGGTTTGGGGCCATGGAGATATCACAATTGCTCTTTGCTTATGACACTGCTTTGGTGGCAAACTCTCTGAGAAACAGCAGAAGTGGTCTCTGAGTTTGGAAGTTGTGTGAAGGAAGAAAATTAAGAGTTGATGGTGATAAGATTAAGGTTATTAAGGTTTGCGATGGTTGTACAGAGGAGGGTGGATGAGTTAGAAATAAATGTTTGAGGACCATATGTGGTGTGAGTTAGTTTGATCAAGTAAGTAAAGAAAAGGTAAGATAGATGTGATAATTGGAGTGTGGTCAAGAGACCTGAAGAGGGTGTATTGTAATGGTTTGGACAATGGAGAAAATGAGTGAAGAAAGGTTGACAAAAAGGATATATTAGTCAGAAAAGGAAGGAACAAGGAGTATGAGAGGACCGAATTGGAGATGGAAGAATGGATTGAAAATTATTTTAGAGTAATCGAGACCTGCTCGAGTGTAAAAGGCACGTATAAGATAGAGTGAATTGGATTGATGTGGTATACTGAGGTTGACATGTCAGTTGATTGTACCAGTGCATGTAAAGCATCCAAGGTAAACCATTGAACGGTCCACTGGGCTTGGCTGTGAATAGGGAGCCATTTCTGTGCATTACACATGTCAGTTTGAGAATGGATATGAGTGGATGTATTTTTTGAAATGGCTATCAGGTATGAAAGAAAAAGTTTAGCAGTGGAGAGAAACAGGTTGGTTAGAATATGAGTTTGAATGGAGAAAACCTAGATAAAATGGATTCATTCAGATATCTAAAAGTGGATATGGCAGCAAATGAAACCATGGGAACTGAAGTGAGCTATAGGATGTGCAAGGGGGATAAGGCTCTAGATGCATTGAGGAGTTGTGGAAAGATGCAAAGATGGATATGTGTGGTACAGAAGTACCATTAGTGTTGTATAATTGTTAGGCATGGACCCTTGATCAAAAAGTATGGGAGAGGTTGAATGTGTTGGAAATCATATGTTTGAGGACAATATGTAGTGTGATGAGGGTTATTCAAATAAGAAAGGATAAGAGATGTGATAATAAGAAGAGAGCTGAAATGGTTTAGACACATGAACAGGATGAATGAGGAGAGGGTATATATGTTGGAAGTGGAGGAAAAAATGAAACTAGAGAGAAGATACAAGAAAGGAACAAAAAATGCTTTATGTGATGGGGACCTTAAACAGGCAAGAGGGTGAGATGTGAAGTAGCATAATGTGGTATACAGAGGGCAATGTGTGCTGAACTAGGGTATATGAAGCATTCTGAAAAAAACAAAAATTAGATAGGTCTGTAAGGTTTGATTGTAGATAGAGGGGCCCTAGTTTCAGTGCATCATTTGTTCCAGGGTGGTACCTTGCAGCAGAAGGTGCAGAGACTGAAGATGAGAGTTGAGATAAGTGAGTATCGGTAAACTTTAGGGACAACAAAAAGATGTTAGGAAGGGGGTTAATGGTGTGAAGAGAACATAAGGACAAATAGCATCAGTGAAGGGAACATATAGGGAATTGGTAGCAGGCAGAGATGAGGTGATATGGAGATAGAGGGATGATTTTTAAGGACTGTTGAAAAGGTTCAGAGATAGGGTGGCAGATATGGGGTGTTTTAGAGGTGAAGGTATGCAAAATTAGTGTCATGGCAAGTGGTTATGTGAAAAGAGAAGAGGTTATAACAGCCTTGCTTGAGATGAAATGTGGATGGGATTGCAGCTGAATTTTTGAAGAAAGGGTGTGAATGTTTTTGTTTGGTTAGATAGGATTTCCAGTGTGATCATACGTGGCTCATGGATAAGTGCCGTAGGATTGATGGAATTCCTGTATAGAGCCAAAATGAATGTTTGCTTTACAGAGGTATTAAGTTTTTTTTAGTGTACCTAATAAGTTGTATGAGAGGATGATGACTGAGAAGGTTCTGGCATGCACAGTTCATCAGATTAGGGAGGAGAAATGAGGTTTCAAGATTGGAAGAGGATGTTTAGATCTGTCTTTGCTTTGAAAAATGTGGAATATGGATGAGAATGCTTAGAGGACTAGAAGAATTTGTGCATAGTACCTACTGATCTGGAGAAAGTATACGATAAGAGTTGAAAGAGATGCTTTGTGGGAGGTGTTATGAATGTATGGTGCAGGAGGAAAGTTTCTAGAGGCTGTGAGGAATATTTATTGAGACAGTAAGGTATTTGTGCAAATAGAAAGAGGGAAGTTTTGCCTGTGACTTTTTTATGCAATGTCATCATGGCTGTTCTATCTTTTTATGGATGGGATGGAAAGAAGTGCATGCCTGCATTCTTTTGGGAATGTGGAGTCCTAGAGGATGAGTCGATTATCTACCAAAGACATGACACATGATAGATTTGATTGAGAAACTGCATAAGCTGGTTTCTTAATTTAGGAGTGTGTGTGTGAAAAGATAAAGTTAAGTATATTATACTTAATCGCCATCTCCTGCATTAGCGAGGTAGCGCAAGGAAATAGATGAAAGAATGGCCCAACCTTCCCACATACACATGCATATACATAAATGCACACCTATATATTTCAACGTATGTATACATATACATACACAGACATATACATATATATACACATGTACATATTCATACTTGCTGCCTTCATCCATTCCCATTGCCACACTGCCACACATGAAATAGCATCAATCCCCCCCCCCTGTAAGGTAGCACTAGGAAAAGACAAAAAAGGCCATATCGTTCACATTCAGTCTCTAGCTGTCATGTGTAATGCTTCGACCCACAGCTCCCTTTCCACACCCAGGCCCCACAAAACTTTCCGTGGTTTACCCCAGACGCTTCACATGCCCTAGCTCAATCCATTGACAGCACGTTGACCCCAGTATACCACATCCTTCCAATTCACCCTATTCCTTGCATGCCTTACACACTCATGGATGTTCAGGCCCTGATCACTCAAAATCTTTTTCACTCCATCCTTCCACCTCCAGTTAGGTCTCCTGCCTCTCCTCGTTCCCTCTACCTCTGATATATATCCTCTTTGTCAATCTTTCCATGTGACCAAGCCATTTCAACACACCCTCGTCAGCTCTCTCAACCACACTCTTTTTATTACCACTCGTCTCTTACACTTTCATTACTTACTTGATCAAACCACCTCACACCACATATTGTCCTCAAACATTTCATTTCAATCCATCCACCCTCTTCCGTGCAACCCTATCTATAACCCATGCCTTACAACCATAAAACATTGTTGGCACCACTATTCCTTCAAAAATACCCATTTTTGATCTCCAAGATATCATTCTCACCTTCCACTCACCTTCCACACATTCTTCAGTGCTCCCAGAACCTTCACCCCTCCCCTGCCCTGTGACTCAGTTCCACTTCCATGGCTCCATTCGCTGCGAATTCCACTCTCAGATATCTAAAACACTTCACTTCCTCCAGTTTTTCTCCATTCAAACTTACCTCTCAGTTAACTTGTCCCTCAACCCTACTGAACCTAATAATCTTGCTCATATTCACATTTACTCTCAGCTTTCTTCTTTAACACACTTCACCAGCTTCTGCAGTTTCTCATCTGAATCAGTCACCAGCACTGTATCATCAGCGAACAACAACTGACTCACTTCCCATGCCCTCTCATCAACAACAGACTGCATACTTGCCCCTCTCTCCAAAACTCTTGCATTCACCTCCCTAACCACCCCATCCATAAACAAATAAAACAACCATGGAGACATCACGCACCCCTGCAGCAAACCGACATTCACTGGGAACCAATCACTTTCTTCTCTTCTTGTACCCATGCCTTACATCCTTGGTAAAAACTTTTCACTGCTTGTAGCAGCCTTCTTCCCACACCATATACTCAATAATTTCCACAAAGCATCTCTATCAACCCTATCATATGCCTTCTCCAGATCCACAAATGCTACATACAGATCCATCTGTTTTTCTAAGTATTTTTCCCATACATTCTTCAAAGCATACATTCTTCAAAGCAAACACCTGATCCACACATCCTCTACCACTTCTGAAACCACACTACTCTTCCCCAGTCTGATGCTCTGTACATGCCTTTACCCTCTCAATGAATACCCTTCCATATAATTTCCCAGGAATACTCAACAAAGTTATACCTCTGTAATTTGAACATTCACCTTTATCTCCTTTGCCTTTGTACAATGGCACTATGCATGCATTCTGCCAATCCTCAGGCACTTCACCATGAACCATGAAAAAAAGTAAGGTTTTCAATTTTTGTGGTTGACAGAGAGAGTGCGAGTTTCAATGGAAAGAACTAGAAGGAAAGAGTGTTCTAGATATAAAAGAGAGGACATGGCAGCAGATAGAATCATGGGAGCTGAAGTAAGCCATAGATTGGGTGAAGAGGTGAAAGTAGGTGATGCAATGAGAAATATATGGGAAAAAAGGTTACTGTGAAAACAAAAATGGAAATGCATAATGGTATGGCATTTCCATTTGTGTTGTGTGGATATGAGGCTTGGACCTTAGATGACAAAGAATGGAAGAAGGTGTTGGAAATGAATTGTTTGACAATATGTGGGATTAGAAGAGTTGATCAAATAAGAAATGATGGGGTAAGTAGTAAGAGAAGTATGTATGCAAGAGCTGAAGAGATTGTGCTGAAAAGGTTTAGACATGAAGAGGAAGACTGAAAGAGTACATGTTAGAAGTGGATGGAACAAGATGAAGGGGGAATCCAAGGAGGTGGAAGGTTGGAGTGAAAGATTATTCAAGGGTTCAGAGCCTGAACATGCAGATGGATGTGAGGTATGCGAGGTATATATTGAATTGCAGGGATTCGGTATACAGGGTACAATTTGCCATTAGTGGAATGAACCAGGATGGAAAGATGCTTTAAGGGTTGAGGGCCTGAACATGCAGGAGGATGTGAGGTGTGCAAGGGATAGATCGAATTGGAGCGATGCAGTATACAGGGGACAGCTAGGGTGTGTGACTGTGGATGGTGCATTTGGTTTCTGTGCAGTAAACATGACCGCTAAGGAATGGATGTAAGCAAATGAGGCTATTTCTTTATCAATTTCTAGCACTTCTTCACTAATGCAGGAAATGGCAAACATGTATAAAAAGATATATATATATATATATATATATATATATATATATATATATATTTATATATATATATATATATATACATATTTTTTTTTTATTATACTTTGTCGCTGTCTCCCGCGTTTGCGAGGTAGCGCAAGGAAACAGACGAAAGAAATGGCCCAACCCCCCCCCCATACACATGTATATACATACATCCACACACGCAAATATACATACCTACACAGCTTTCCATGGTTTACCCCAGACGCTTCACATGCCTTGATTCAATCCACTGACAGCACGTCAACCCCGGTATACCACATCGCTCCAATTCACTCTATTCCTTGCCCTCCTTTCACCCTCCTGCATGTTCAGGCCACGATATATATGTGTGTGTGCATGCGTGTGTGTGTGTTCACAAAGAAAATGCCTGATGGCCAACCTCAGAGCCAGCTGCCTTGCCAACATCATGCACTTTTTTCTCATCAAAAACACTTAAATTCTACAATAGGGTTATTCAATACAGTTCTTTTTCCAACCATGTTTATTTTCTTCGTGCGTGAACTCCCATTACCTTAGGCAAACATTAACAAGAAGGTCTTTTTGTATGCAGATGACCTCACAGTTACAACACTTTGACACCACAGTAGCAACATCAAACATGCAGCATTGCATTATGCTAAACAGTTGGAAAAGTAGCACACAAAGAACAGAAAGTCTGTATCTCAACAGAAGTCCTCAATCATAATTTAACTCCAGAGAGATATGAATCCACTTCACACCCTTCAGCCACCTTCAGTAGATAGTCTCTCCCACTGGACAAAAAAAAAAAAAAAACACCAAATATTCGAAGCATCACACATGATGCACACCGTATTCACTTGTTACACCAATAGCATCATAAAAGTACCACATACACACTAAATTCCTTGAATGGACAGTCTCTTCCATTAAAACAAAACATCAACCATTCTGGGCATCACATATGACACCCACAACGTTCATTTTCCACTCCAGTAACATCATAAATGCATTACATAAGTGAAAGGCCCTTAGAACACTAAATGGCACCAGATTTGGACAAGAACAAGAATCTCTTAATTTCCTATACAAACTATTGATCTGCTTCTTTAAACTGTGCCTTGCATGCTTGGTCATCCACCCTTTCAATACCAGATAGAACAGAGCTGCAGACCACACAAAATAGTGCCTTCTGAACAATTGCTGGTTGCCTAGCGACCAAAACACTCAACTCCTTCACAGTGAAACAAAAATCCTCCCAATACTCAGTTCAGTAGCGTAAGACTCCTCCCACCCAAACCATCCCATAGCTAACCCCCACCCCCAACAAATTGACCATTGATAAAAAACATATACACTGATATAACCCAACAAGCACCAAACAGCCAACCTTGCAAATAATTCGGAAAATCTGACCCACCATACCTACACCCATCAGAAACCACACTTCCCAGACATACACAAGTCATGCTCTCATGCTTACACTGTGGGCATTACCCATCACTTCAAAACCATGAGCACCATTTCAACATATCAAAAGATGGTTCATGCCATTGATGCACCTACCTTGAGAATTTATTGCTCAATTTTCCTGCACTATCTGCAGATAGACGTACACTCTTCACGACCTTTATGACCTGTGGTCTTTACTGGTGGATGTAGCCAGCTTTCTGAGTGCTGCAGGAGACTCAAAGGAAAGAAGGGACTCCAGGTCAGGAAGGTGAGGTAAGAAATATGTATATATGTATGTCATTGGGGGTATGGGAGAAAGAATACTACCCACATATTCCCTGCATGTCTTATAAGGCAAGGAATGGGATGGGAGCGGTGGGCTTGAAATCCTCCCCTCCTGTTTTACTTTTCCAAAAGAAGGAATAGAAGGAGGGCCAGTGAGGATTTTTCCCTCTAAGGGTCAGTCATCTGTTCTTGATGCAACCTCATTCATGTGGGAAATGGCAAATATGTATGAAAAAAGAAAAGTAATTTTTTCATACTTGATTACAGTTTTCAAGTTAGCATGGTAGCACCAGGAAACAGATGAAAAAAGGCATATCCACTCATGCACACACATTTTTTATTTTTATTCATACTTGATTGCTGCTTCCCATTTCAGCGAGGTAACGCCAAGAGACAGACAAAAAAAGACACATCCACTCACATACACATATACACACATGCATGCACATATATGTATATATATATATGTATATATATATATATATATATATATATATATATATATATATATATATATATATTATTATTATTATTATTATACTTTGTCGCTGTCTCCCGCGTTTGCGAGGTAGCGCAAGGAAACAGACGAA
This sequence comes from Panulirus ornatus, assembly GCF_036320965.1. Classification (NCBI taxonomy): domain Eukaryota; kingdom Metazoa; phylum Arthropoda; class Malacostraca; order Decapoda; family Palinuridae; genus Panulirus; species Panulirus ornatus. Next base: position 17,053,434 of record NC_092226.1, read on the forward strand.
AGAAATGGCCCAACCCCCCCCATACACATGTATATACATACGTCCACACACGCAAATATACATACCTACACAGTTTTCCATGGTTTACCCCAGACGCTTCACATGCCCTGCTTCAATCCACTGACAGCACGTCAACCCCGGTATACCACATCGCTCCAATTCACTCTATTCCTTGCCCTCCTTTCACCCTCCTGCATGTTCAGGCCCCGATCACACAAAATCTTTCTCACTCCATCATTCCACCTCCAATTTGGTCTCCCTCTTCTCCTTGTTCCCTCCACCTCCGACACATATATCCCTTGGTCAATCTTTCCTCACTCATCCTCTCCATGTGCCCAAACCACTTCAAAACACCCTCTTCTGCTCTCTCAACCACGCTCTTTTTATTTCCACACATCTCTCTTACCCTTACATTACTTACTCGATCAAACCACCTCACACCACACATTGTCCTCAAACATCTCATTTCCAGTACATCCACCCTCCTGCGCACAACTCTATCCATAGCCCACGCCTCACAACCATACAACATTGTTGGAACCACTATTCCCTCAAACATACCCATTTTTGCTTTCTGAGATAATGTTCTCGACTTCCACACATTCTTCAAGGCTCCCAGGATTTTTGTCCCCTCCCCCACCCTATGATTCACTTCCGCTTCCATATATATATATATATTTTTTTTTTTTTTTATACCTCGTCGCTGTCTCCCGCGGTTGCGAGGTAGCGCAAGGAAACAGACGAAAGAAATGGCCCAACCCCCCCCCATAGACATGTACATACACACGTCCACACACGCAAATATACATACCTACACAGCTTTCCATGGTTTACCCCGGACGCTTCACATGCCTTGATTCAATCCACTGACAGCACGTCAACCCCTGTATACCACATCGCTCCAATTCACTCTATTCCTTGCCCTCCTTTCACCCTCCTGCATGTTCAGGCCCCGATCACACAAAATCCTTTTCACTCCATCTTTCCACCTCCAATTTGGTCTCCCTCTTCTCCTTGTTCCCTCCACCTCCGACACATATATCCTCTTGGTCAATCTTTCCTCACTCATTCTCTCCATGTGCCCAAACCATTTCAAAACACCCTCTTCTGCTCTTTCAACCACGCTCTTTTTATTTCCACACATCTCTCTTACCCTTACGTTACTTACTCGATCAAACCACCTCACACCACACATTGTCCTCAAACATCTCATTTCCAGCACATCCATCCTCCTGCGCACAACTCTATCCATAGCCCACGCCTCGCAACCATACAACATTGTTGGAACCACTATTATTTCAAACATACCCATTTTTGCTTTCCGAGATAATGTTCTCGACTTCCACACATTTTTCAAGGCTCCCAAAATTTTCGCCCCCTCCCCCACCCTATGATCCACTTCCGCTTCCATGGTTCCATCCGCTGACAGATCCACTCCCAGATATCTAAAACACTTCACTTCCTCCAGTTTTTCTCCATTCAAACTCACCTCCCAATTGACTTGACCCTCAACCCTACTGTACCTAATAACCTTGCTCTTATTCACATATATATATATATATATATATATATAGGGTGGGGAGGGGGCGAAAATTCTGGGGGCCTTGAAGAATGTGTGGAAGTCGAGAACATTATCTCGGAAAGCAAAAATGGGTATGTTTGAAATAATAGTGGTTCCAACAATGTTGTATGGTTGCGAGGCGTGGGCTATGGATAGAGTTGTGCGCAGGAGGATGGATGTGCTGGAAATGAGATGTTTGAGGACAATGTGTGGTGTGAGGTGGTTTGATCGAGTAAGTAACGTAAGGGTAAGAGAGATGTGTGGAAATAAAAAGAGCGTGGTTGAGAGAGCAGAAGAGGGTGTTTTGAAATGGTTTGGGCACATGGAGAGGATGAGTGAGGAAAGATTGACCAAGAGGATATATGTGTCGGAGGTGGAGGGAACGAGGAGAAGAGGGAGACCAAATTGGAGGTGGAAAGATGGAGTGAAAAAGATTTTGTGTGATCGGGGCCTGAACATGCAGGAGGGTGAAAGTAGGGCAAGGAATAGAGTGAATTGGAGCGATGTGGTATACAGGGGTTGACGTGCTGTCAGTGGATTGAATCAAGGCATGTGAGGCGTCTGGGGTAAACCATGGAAAGCTGTGTAGGTATGTATATTTGCGTGTGTGGACGTGTGTATGTACATGTGTATGGGGGGGGGTTGGGCCATTTCTTTCGTCTGTTTCCTTGCGCTACCTCGCAAACGCGGGAGACAGCGACAAAGTATAAAAAAAAAAAAAAAAAAATATATATATATATATATTTTTTTTCCGCTGTCTCCCGCGTTTGCGAGGTAGCGCAAGGAAACAGACAAAAGAAATGGCCCAACCCACCCCCATACACATGCATATACATACACGTCCACACACGCAAATATACATACCTACACAGCTTTCCATGGTTTGCCCCAGACGCTTCACATGCCCTGATTCAATCCACTGACAGCACGTCAACCCCGGTATACCACATCGATCCAATTCACTCTATTCCTTGCCCTCCTTTCACCCTCCTGCATGTTCAGGCCCCGATCACACAAAATCTTTTTCACTCCATCTTTCCACCTCCAATTTGGTCTCCCACTTCTCCTCGTTCCCTCCACCTCCGACACATATATCCTCTTGGTCAATCTTTCCTCACTCATTCTCTCCATGTGCCCAAACCATTTTAAAACACCCTCTTCTGCTCTCTCAACCACGCTCTTTTTATTTCCACATATCTCTCTTACCCTTACATTACTTACTCGATCAAACCACCTCACACCACACATTGTCCTCAAACATCTCATTTCCAGCACATCCATCCTCCTGCGCACAACTCTATCCATAGCCCACGCCTCGCAACCATACAACATTGTTGGAACCACTATTCCTTCAAACATACCCATTTTTGCTTTCCGAGATAATGTTCTCGACTTCCACACATTCTTCAAGGCTCCCAGGATTTTCGCCCCTCCCCCACCCTATGATCCACTTCCGCTTCCATGGTTCCATCCACTGCCAGATCCAGTCCCAGATATCTAAAACACTTTACTTCCTCCAGTTTTTCTCCATTCAAACTTACCTCCTAATTGACTTGACCCTCAACCCTACTGTACCTAATTACCTTGTTCTTATTCACATTTACTCTTAACTTTCTTCTTTCACACACTTTACCAAACTCAGTCACCAGCTTCTGCAGTTTCTCACATGAATCAGGTACCAGCGCTGTATCATCAGCGAACAACAACTGACTCACTTCCCAAGCTCTCTCATCCCCATATATACATATATATATATAGCATGCCTGTCTCTTGCACAAGGGGTCCCAGGTTCGATCCTGGCTGATGGAGCTTTGTATGTTCTATGAAGGTGCGCGTTCATATACACTTTATTCGTATTCATATAACTCCGCGTTGTACAGTCAGGTTCGGTAAAACGCTTTCAGCTGGCTATGTGTTCTGTTCGGAAACAACCTATAGACCCCGTTGCTCACCATAGTGAGACGAAGGGTATTCAAGTACTTAGTATTTCGAATAGTTGTTTCCTATTATACAGTCCCTTAGCCTAGCGGTTAGCATGCCTGCCTCTTGCACAAGGGGTCCCAGGTTCGATCCTGGCTGATGGAGCTTTATATATATATATATATATATATATATATATATATATATATATATATATATATATATTTTTTTTTTCTTTTTTTTTGCTTTGTCGCTGTCTCCTGCGTTTGCGAGGTAGCGCAAGGAAAAAGACGAAAGAAATGGCCCAACCCACCCCCATACACATGTATATACATACGTCCACACACGCAAATATACATACCTACACAGCTTTCCATGGTTTACCCCAGATGCTTCACATGCCCTGATTCAATCCACTGACAGCACGTCAACCCCGGTATACCACATAGATCCAATTCACTCTATCCCTTGCCCTCCTTTCACCCTCCTGCATGTTCAGGCCCTGATCACACAAAATCTTTTTCACTCCATCTTTCCACCATATATATTTTATTTTATTTTTATTTTGCTTTGTCGCTGTCTCCCGCGTTTGCGAGGTAGCGCAAGGAAACAGACGAAAGAAATGGCCCAACCCAACCCCATACACATGTATATACACACACGCAAATATACATACCTATACATCTCAATGTACACATATATATACACACACAGACACATACATATATACCCATGCACACAATTCACACTGTCTGCCTTTATTCATTCCCATCGCCACCTCGCCACACATGGAATACCATCCCCCTCCCCCCTCATGTGTGCGAGGTAGCGCTAGGAAAAGACAACAAAGGCCTCATTCTTTCGCACTCAGTCTCTAGCTGTCATGCAATAATGCCTGAAACCACAGCTCCCTTTCCACATCCAGGCCCCACACAGCTTTCCATGGTTTACCCCAGATGCGTCACATGCCCTGATTCACTCCACTGACAGCACGTCAACCCCGATATACCACATCGATCCAATTCACTCTATTCCTTGCCCGCCTTTCACCCTCCTGCATGTTCAGGCCCCGATCACTCAAAATCTTTTTCACTCCATCTTTCCACCTCCAATTTGGTCTCCCACTTCTCCTCGTTCCCTCCACCTCTGACACGTATATCCTCTTGGTCAATCTTTCCTCACTCATTCTCTCCATGTGCCCAAACCATTTCAAAACACCCTCCTCTGCTCTCTCAACCACACTCTTTTTATTTCCACACATCTCTGTTACCCTTACATTACTTACTCGATCAAACCACCTCACACCACACATTGTCCTCAAACATCTCATTTCCAGCACATCAACCCTCCTGCGCACAACTCTATCCATAGCCCACGCCTCGCAACCATACAACATTGTTGGAACCACTATTCCTTCAAACATACCCATTTTTGCTTTCTGAGATAATGTTCTCGACTTCCACACATTCTTCAAGGCTCATAGGATTTTCGCCCCCTCCCCCACCCTATGATTCACTTCCGCTTCCATGGTTCCATCCGCTGCCAGATCCACTCCCAGATATCTAAAACACTTTACTTCCTCCAGTTTTCTCTATTCAAACTTACCTCCCAATTGACTTGACCCTCAACCCTACTGTACCTAATAACCTTGCTCTTATTCACATTTACTCTTAACTTTCTTCTTTCACACGCTTTACCAAACTCAGTCACCAGCTTCTGCAGTTTCTCACATGAATCAGCCACCAGTGCTGTATCATCAGCGAACAACAACTGACTCACTTTCCAAGCTCTCTCATCCACAACAGACTTCATTCTTGCCCCTCTTTCCAAAACTCTTGCATTCACCTCCCTAACAACCCCATCCATAAACAAAATTAAACAACCATGGAGACATCACACACCCTTGCCGCAAACCTACATTCACTGAGAACCAATCACTTTCCTCTCTTCCTACACGTACACATGCCTTACATCCTTGATAAAAACTTTTCACTGCTTCTAACAACTTGCCACCCACACCATATATTCTTAATACCTTCCACAGAGCATCTCTATCAACTCTATCATATGCCTTCTCCAGATCCATAAATGCTACATACAAATCCATTTGCTTTTCTAAGTATTTCTCACATACATTCTTCAAAGCAAACACCTGATCCACACATCCTCTACCACTTCTGAAACCACACAGCTCTTCCCCAATCTGATGCTCTGTACATGCCTTCACCCTCTCAGTCAATACCCTCCCATATAATTTACCAGGAATACGCAACAAACTTATACCTTTGTAATTTGAGCACTCAATCTTATCCCCTTTGCCTTTGTACAATGGCACTCTGCACGCATTCTGCCAATCCTCAGGCACCTAACCATGAGTCATACATACATTAAATAACCTTACCAACCAGTCAACAATACAGTCACCCCCTTTTTTAATAAATTCCACTGCAATACCATCCAAACCTGCTGCCTTGCCGGCTTTCATCTTCCGCAAAGCTTTTACTACCTCTTCTCTGTTTACCAAATCATTTTCTCCAACCCTCTCACTTTGCACACCACCTCGACCAAGATACCCTATATCTGCCACTCTATCATCAAACACATTCAACAAACCTTCAAAATACTCACTCCATCTCCTTCTCACATCACCACTACTTGTTATCACCACCCCATTAGCGCCCTTCACTGAAGTTCCCATTTGCTCCCTTGTCTTACGCACTTTATTTACCTCCTTCCAGAACATCTTTTTATTCCTAAAATTTAATGATACTCTCTCACCCCAACTCTCATTTGCCCTCTTTTTCACCTCTTGCACCTTTCTCTTGACCTCCTGTCTCTTTCTTTTATACATCTCCCACTCAATTGCATTTTTTCCCTGCAAAAATCGTCCAAATGCCTCTCTCTTCTCTTTCACTAATAATCTTACTTCTTCATCCCACCACTCACTACCCTTTCTAATCAACCCACCTCCCACGCTTATCATGCCACAAGCATCTTTTGCGCAATCCATCACTGATTCCCTAAATACATCCCATTCCTCCCCCACTCCCCTTACTTCCATTGTTCTCACCTTATTCCATTCTGTACTCAGTCTCTCCTGGTACTTCCTCACACAAGTCTCCTTCCCAAGCTCACTTGCTCTCACCACCCTCTTCACCCCAACATTCACTCTTCTTTTCTGAAAACCCATACAAATCTTCACCTTAGCCTCCACAAGATAATGATCAGACATCCCTCCAGTTGCACCTCTCAGCACATTTACATCCAAAAGTCTCTCTTTCGCGCGCCTGTCAATTTACACGTAATCCAATAACGCTCTCTGGCCATCTCTCCTACTTGCATACGTTTGTTTTTTTTGTGCTTTGTCGCTGTCTCCCGCGTTTGCAAGGTAGCGCAAGGAAACAGACGAAAGAAATGGCCCAACCCACCCCGATACACATGTATATACATACACGTCCACACACACAAATATACATACCTACACAGCTTTCCATGGTTTACCCCAGAAGCTTCACATGCCCTGATTCAATCCACTGACAGCACATCAACCCCGGTATACCACATCGATCCAATTCACTCTATTTCTTGCCCTCCTTTCACCCTCCTGCATGTTCAAGCCCCAATCACACAAAATCTTTTTCACTCCATCTTTCCACCTCCAATTTGGTCTCCCACTTCTCCTCGTTCCCTCCACCTCCGACACATATATCCTCTTGGTCAATCTTTCCTCACTCATTCTCTCCATGTGCCCAAACCATATCAAAACACCCTCTTCTGCTCTCTCAACCACGCTCTTTTTATTTCCACACATCTCTCTTACCCTTATGTTACTTACTCAATCAAACCACCTCACACCACACATTGTCCTCAAACATCTCATTTCCAGCACATCCACCCTCCTGTGCACAACTCTATCCATAGCCCACGCCTCGCAACCATACAACATTGCTGGAACCACTATTCCTTCAAACATACCCATTTTTGCTTTCCGAGATAATGTTCTCGACTTCCACACATTCTTCAAGGCTCCCAGGATTTTCGCCCCCTCCCCACCCTATGATTGTACTTTGTGTAATGAAGAAAATTGAGAAACATCATAAGCCAATATTTCTGTTTCATGATAAAAGAAGTGGACCAGGCAGTGTGATGCAGTGGTTAAATTGATGAAAACTACTATTGTTGTTTGTGTAAATAAATTATACATTTCCCTTTTCCATATCCAAAGGTTGAACCATTATGTGACATTCATTTTTTTTCATTTCTTTTCAAGCTAGAAGTTTCAGTTTTCTAAATTATTTCTTACATTTTTCATATGTATGTATATGTATATGTGTGTATGTGTATATATGTGCGTATGTATGTATATATATATATATATATATATATATATATATATATATATATATATATATATATATATATATATGCATATATATGTGTATTATCCCTTGGGATAGGGGTGAAAGAATACTTCCCACGCATCCCTCGCGTGTCGTAGAAGGCGACTAGAGGGGACGGGAGCGGGGGGGCCAGAAATCCTCCCCTCGTATTTTTTAACTTTCTAAAATGGTTAACTTACATACGTATACTTATGTATATCTCGCTTTTTAAACCAGGTATTCCCAATCACCAGTCCTTTTTCAGCACATAAATCTACAAGCTCTTCACCATTTCCATTTACAACACTGAAAACCCTATGTATACCAATTATTCCCTCAACTGCCACATTACTCACCTTTGCATTCAAATCACCTATCACTATAACCCGGTCGCGTGCATTAAAACCACTAACACACTCATTCAGCTGCTCCCAAAACACTTGCCTCTCATGACCTTTCTTCTCATGCCCAGGTGCATATGCACCAATAATCACCCATCTGTCTCTATCAACTTTCAGTTTTACCCATATTAATCGAGAATTTACTTTCTTACACACACATACATATGCGAGGAGTGCTCATCCTCCTCGAAGGCTCAGATTGGGGTGTCTAAATATGTGTGGATGTAACCAAGATGGGAAAAAAGGAGAGATAGGTAGTATGTTTAAGGAAAGGAACCTGTTTTGGCTCTGAGTGAAACGAAGCTCAAGGGTAAAGGAGAAGAGTGGTTTGGGAATGTTTTGGAAGTAAAGTCAGGGGTTGGTGAGAGGATAAGAGCAAAGGAGGGAGTAGCACTACTCCTGAAACAGGAGTTGTGGGAGTATTTGATAGAGTGTAAGAAAGTAAACTAGATTGATATGGGTAAAACTGAAAAGTGGATGGAGAGAGATGGGTGATTATTGGTGCCTATGCATCTGGACATGAGAAGGAAGATCATGAGAGGCAAGTGTTTTGGGAGCAGCTGAGTGAGTGTGTTAGCAGTTTTGATGCACAATACCGGGTTATAGTGATGAGTGATTTGAATGCAAAGATGAGTAATGTGGCAGTTGAGGGAATGATTAGTGTACATGGGGTGTTCAGTGTTGTAAATGGAATGAAGAGCTTGTAGATTTGTGTGCTGAAAAACTACTGGTGATCAGGAATACCTGGTTTAAAAAGAGAGGTATACATAAGTATACGTGTATACATAAGTATACGTATATAAGTAGGAGAGATGGCCAGAGAGCGTTATTGGATTAAGTGTTAATTGATAGGCGCGTGAAAGAGAGACTTTTGGTTATTGATGTGCTGAAAGGTGCAACTGGAGGGATGTCTGATCATTATCTTGTGGAGGCGAAGGTGAAGATTTGCAGAGGTTCTCAGAAAAGAAGAGAAAATGTTGGGATGAAGAGAGTGGTGAAAGTAAGTGAGCTTGGGAAGGAGACTTGTTTAAGGAAGTACCAGGAGAGACTGAGTGCAGAATGGAAAAAGGTGAGAGCAAAGGATGTAAGGGGAGTGGGGGAGGAATGAGATGTATTTAGGGAAGCAGTGATGGCTTGCGCAAAAGATGCTTGTGGCATGAGAAGCGTGGGAGGTGGGCAGATTAGAAAGGGTAGTGAGTGGTGGGATGAAGTAAGATTATTAGTGAAAGAGCAGAGAGAGGCATTTGGATGATTTTTGTAGAGAAATAGTGCAAATGACAGGGAGATGTATTAAAGAAAGAGGCAGGAGGTCAAGAGAAAGGTGAAAAAGAGGGCAAATGAGAGTTAGGGTGAGACAGTATCATTAAATTTTAAGGAGAATAAAAAGATGTTTTGGAAGGAGGTAAATAAAGTGCATAAGACAAGAGAACAAATGGGAACATCAGTGGAGGGGGCTAATGGGGAGTTCATAACAAGTCATGGTAATGTGAGAAGGAGATGGAGTGAGTACTTTAAAGGTTTAGTGAATGTGTTAGATGATAGAGTGGGAGATATAGGGTGTCTAGGTGGTGTGCGAAGTGAGAGGGTTAGGGAGAATGGTTTGATAAATAGAGAAGAGGTATTGAAAGCTAGCGAGGCGGCGGGTTTGGATGGTATTGCATTGGAATTTATTAAAAAAGGGGGTGACTGTGTTGTTAACTGGTTGGTGAGGATATTCACTGTATGTATGGCTCATGGTGCAGTGCCTGAGGATTGGCGGAATGGATGCATAGTGCCATTGTACAAAGGTAGAGGGGATAAAGGTTAGTGTTCAAATTACAGAGGTATAAGTTTGTTGAGTATTCCTGGGCAATTATATGGGAGGGTATTGACTGAGGGTGAAGGTATGTACAGAGCATCAGATTGGGAAAGAGCAGTGTTGTTTTAGAAGTGGTAGAGGATGTGTGGATCAGGTGTTTCCTTTGAAAAATGTATGTGAGAAATTCTTAGAAAAGCAAATGGATTTGTATGTAGCATTTATGGATCTGGAAAAGGCATATGATAGAGTTGATAGAGATGCTCTGTGGAAGGTATTAAGAGTATATGGTGTGGGAGGTAAGTTGCTAGAAGCAGTGAAAAGTTTTTACCGAGGATGTAAGGCATGTGTATGAGTAGGAAGAGAGGAAAGTGATCAGTTCTCAGTGAATGTCGGTTTGTGGCAGGGGTGTGTGATGTCTCCTTGGTTGTTTAATTTGTTTATGGATGGGGTTGTTAGGGAGGTGAATGGAAGAGTTTTGGAAAGAGGGGCAAGTTTGCAGTCTGTTTTGGATGAGAGAGCTTGGGAAGTGAGTCAGTTGTTGTTCGCTGATGATACAGCACTAGTGGCTGATTTGTGTGAGAAACTGCAGAAGCTGGTGACTGAGTTTGGTAAAGTGTGTGGAAGAAGAAAGTTGAGAGTAAATGTGAATAAGAGCAAGGTTATTAGGTACAGTAGGGGTGAGGGTCAAGTCAATTGGGAGGTAAGTTTGAATGGAGAAAAACTAGAGGAAGTGAAGTGTTTTAGAAATCTGGGTTTGGATTTGGCAGCGGATAGAACCATGGAAGCAGAAGCGAGTTACAGGGTGGGGGAGGGGGCGAAGGTCCTGGGAGTATTGAAAAATGTGTGGAAGGCGAGAACTATCTCGGAAAGCAAAAATGGGTATGTTTGAAGGAATAGTGATTCCAACAATGTCATATGGTTATGAGGCGTGGGCTATAGATAGGGTTGTGTGGAGGAGGGTGGATGTGTTGGAAATGAGGTGTTTGAGGACAATATGTGGTGTGAAAAGGCCCCAATCACTCAAAACCTTTTTCACTCCATCTTTCCAATTCCAGTGTGGTCTCCCACTTTTCCTCATTCCCTCCACCTCTGACACATATATCCTCTTGGTCAATCTTTTTTCACTCATTCTCTCCATGTGACCAAACCATTTCAGAACCCCCTCTTCTGCTCTCTCAACCACACTTTTTTTATTACCACACATCTCTCTTACCCTATTATTACTTACTCGACCAAACCACCTCACACCACCTATTGTCTTCAGACATCTCATTCCAGCGCATCCACCCTCCTCTGCATAACTCTATCCATAGCCCACGTCTCGCAACCATATAACATTGTTGGGACCACTATTCCTTCAAACATACCCATTTTTGCTTTCCGAGATAATGTTCTCAACTTCCACACATTCGTCAACGCTCCCAGAACTTTCGCCCCCTCCCCCACCCTATGATTCACTTCCGCTTCCATGGTTCCATCCACTGCCAAATCCACTCCCAGATATCTAAATCATTTCACTTCCTCCAGTTATTCTCCATTCAAACTTACCTCCCAATTGACTTGTCCCTCAACCCTACTGTACCTAATAACCTTGCTCTTATTCACATTTACTCTCAGCTTTCTTCTTTCACACACTTTACCAAACTCAGTCACCAGCTTCTGCTGTTTCTCATAAGAATCAGCCACCAGCTTCTGCAGTTTCTCACACGAATCAGCCACCAGTGCTGTATCATCAGTGAACAACAACTGACTCTATTCCCAAACTCTCTCATCCACAACAGACTGCACACTTGCTCCTCTTTCCAAAACTGTTCCATTCATCTCCCTAACAACCCCATCCATAAACAAATTAAACAACCATGGAGACATCACACACCCCTTCTGCAAACCTACATTCACTGAGAATCAATCACTTTCGTCTCTATCTACATGTATGCATGCCTTACATCCTGGATAAAAACTTTTCACTGCTTCTAACAACTTGCCTCCCACACCATATATTCTTAATACCTTCCACAGAGCATCTCTATCAACTCTATCATATGTCTTCTCCAGATCCATAAATGCTACATACAAATCCATTTGCTTTTCTAAGTATTTCTCACATACATTCTTCAAAGCAAACAAATGATCCACACATCCTCTACTACTTCTTAAACTACACTCCTCTGCCCCAATCTGATGCTCTGTACATGCCTTCACCCTCTCAATCAATACCCTCCCATATAATTTACCAGGAATACTCAACAAACTTATACCTCTGTAATTTGAGCACCCACTTTTATCCCTTTTGCCTTTGTACAATGGCACTATGCAAGCATTCTGCCAATCCTCAGGCACCTCATCATGAGTCATACATATATTAAATATCCTTACCAACCAGTCAACAATACAGTCACCCCCTTTTTTAATAAATGCCACTGCAATACCATCCAAACCCACTGCCCTGCTTGCTTTCTTCTTCCGCAAAGCTTTTACTACCTCTTCTCTGTTTACCAAATCATTTTCCCTAATGCTGTCACTTTGCACACCACCTCGACCAAAACACTCTATCATCAAACACATTCAACAAACCTTCAAAATACTCACTCCCATCTCCTTCTCACATCACCACTACTTATTATCACCTCCTCATTAGCCCCCTTCACTGAAGTTCCCATTTATTTCCTTGTCTTACCCATTTTATTTACCTCTTTCTGAAACATCTTTTTATTCTCCCTAAAATTTAATGATACTCTTTCACCCCAACTCTCAGTCGCCCTCTTTTTCACCTTTTGCACCTTTCTCTTGACCTCCTGCCTCTTTCTTTTATGCATCTCCCATTCATTTGTATTATTTCCCTGCAAAAATTGTCCAAGTGCCTCTCTCTTCTCTTTCACTAATAATCTTACTTCTTCATCCCACCACTCACTACCCTTTCTAATCTGCCCACCTCCCATGCTTCTCATGCCACAAGCATCTTTTGCGCAAGCCATCGCTGCTTCCCTAAATATATCCCATTCCTCCCCCACTCCCCTTATGTTGTTTGTTCTCACCTTTTTCCATTCTGTACTCAGTCTCTTCTGGTACCTCCTTAAACAAGTCTCCTTCCCAAGCTCACTTACTCTCTCCACTCTTTTCACCCCAACATTCTCTCTTCTTTTCTGAAAACCTCTACAAATCTTCACCTTCGCCTTCATAAGATAATGATCAGACATCCCTCCAGTTGCACCTCTCAGTACATTAACATCCAAAAGTCTCTCTTTCGCTCGCCTATCAATTAACACGTAATCCAATAACGCTCTCTGGCCATGTCTCCTACTCACATACATATACTTATGTATATCTCTCTTTTTAAACCAGGTATTCCCAATCACCAGTCCTTTTTCAGCACATAAATCTACAAGCTCTTCACTATTTCCATTTACAACACTGAACACCCCATGTACACCAATTATTCCCTCAACTGCCACATTATTCACCTCTGCATTCAAATCACCCATCACTATAACCCGGTCGTGTGCATCAAAACTACTAACACACTCACTCAGCTGCACCCAAAACACTTGCCTTTCATGATCTTTCTTCTCGTGCCTAGGTGCATATGTACCAATAATCACCCATCTCTCTCTCCATCCACTTTCAGTTTTACCCATATCAATCTAGAGTTTACTTTCTTATACTCTATCACATATTCCCACCATGCCTGTTTCAGGTGTAGTGCTACTCCCTCCCTTGCTCTTGTCCTCTCACTAACCCCTGACTTTACTCCCAAGACATTTCCAAACCACTCTTCCCCTTTACCCTTGAGCTTCGTTTCACTCAGACCCAAAACATCCAGGTTCCTTTCCTCAAACATACTGCCTATCTCTCCTTTTTTCTCATCTTGCTTACATCCACACACATTTAGACACCCCAGTCTAAGCCTTCGAGGAGGATGAGCACTCCCTGTGTGACTCCTTCTTCTGTTTCCCCTTTTAGAAAGTTAAAATACAAGGAGGGGAGGGTTTCCAGCCCCCCACTCCTGTCCCCTTTAGTCGCCTTCAACGACACATGAGGAATGCGTGGGAAGTATTCTTTCTCCCGTATCCCCAGGGGATATGTTCACTGTTTCCTGCACTAGTGAGGTAGTGTTAAGAACAGAGGACTGAGCCTTAGAGGGAATATCCTCACTTAGCCTCCTTCTCTGTTCCTGCTTTTGGAAAATTAAAGTCAGAATGAGAGGATTTCCAGCCTCCTGCTCCCTCCTCTTTTACTCGCCTTCTATGGTACACACGGAATATGTGGGAAGTATTCTTTCTCCCTTATCCCCAGGGATATATATATATTTATTCATTTATTTTTTTATTTATTTTGCTCTGTCGCTGTCTCCCGCATTAGCGAGGTAGCGCAAGGAAACAGACGAAAGAATGGCCCAACCCACCCCACATACACATGTATATACATACACGTCCACACACGCAAATATACATACCTATACAACTCAATGTATACATACATATACACACACAGACATGTACATATATAAACGTACATAATTCATACTGTCTGCCTTTATTCATTTCCATCGCCACCTCGCCACAAATGGAATAACAACCCCTTCCCCCCTCATGTGAGCAAGGTAGCGCTAGGAAAAGACAACAAAGGCCCCATTCGTTCACACTCAGTCTCTAGCTGTCATGTAATGCACCGAAACCACAGCTCCCTTTCCACATCCAGGCCCCACAGAACTTTCCATGGTTTACCCCAGATGCTTCACATGCCCTGGTTCAATCCATTGACAGCACGTCGACCCTGGTATACCACATCGTTCCAATTCACTCTATTCCTTGCACGCCTTTCACCCTCCTGCATGTTCAGGCCCCAGTCACTCAAAATCTTTTTCACTCCATCTTTCCAAAAACCTCCAATTTGGTCTCCCACTTCTCCTCGTTCCCTCCACCTCTGACACATATATCCTCTTGTTCAATCTTTCCTCACTCATTCTCTCCATGTGACCAAACCATTTCAAAACACCCTCTTCTGGTCTCTCAACCACACTCTCTTTATTACCACACATCTCTCTTACCCTATTATTACTTACTCGATCAAACCACCTCACATTGTCCTCAAACATCTCATTTCCAACACATCTACCCTCCTCTACACAACTCTATCTATAGCCCATGCCTCGCAACCATATAACATTGTTGGAACCACTATTCCTTCAAACATACCCGTTTTTGCTTTCTGAGATAATGTTCTTGACTCCCACACATTCTTCAACGCTCCCAGAACTTTCGCCCCCTCCCCCACCCTATGATTCACTTCTGCTTCCATGGTTCCATGCGCTGACATATCCACTCCCAGATATCTAAAACACTTCACTTCCTCCAGTTTTTCTCCATTCAAACTTACCTCCCAATTGACTTGTCCCTCAACCCTACTGTACCTAATAACCTTGCTCTTATTCACATTTACTCTCAGCTTTCTTCTTTCACACACTTTACCAAACTCAGTCACCAGCTTCTGCAGTTTCTCACACGAATCAGCCACCAGCGCTGTATCATCAGTGAACAACAACTGACTCTCTTCCCAAGCTCTCTCATCCACAACAGACTGCATACTTGCCCCTCTTTCCAAAACTCTTGCATTCTTTTCCCTAGCAACCCCATCCATAAACAAATTAAACAACCATGGAGACATCACACACCCCTGCCGCAAACCAACATTTACTTAGAACCAATCACTTTCCTCTCTTCCTACATGTACACATGCCTTACATCCTGGATAAAAACTTTTCACTGCTTCTAACAACTTGCCTCCTACACCATATATTCGTAATACCTTCCACAGAGCATCTCTATCAACTCTATCATATGCCTTCTCCAGATCCATAAATGCTACATACAAATCCATTTGCTTTTCTAAGTATTTCTCACATACATTCTTCAAAGCAAACACCTGATCCACACATCCTCTACCACTTCTGAACCACACTGCTCTTCCCCAATCTGATGCTTTGTACAAGCCATCACCTTCTCATCAATACCCTCCCATATAATTTCCCAGGAATACTCAACAAACTTATACCTATGTAATTTGAGGACTCACTTTTATTCCCTTTGCCTTTGTACAATGGTACTGTGCAAGCATATATATATATATATATATATATATATATATATATATATATATATATATATGTGTGTGTGTGTGTGTGTGTGTGTGTGTGTGTACCCTAGCCTGAGCAAGGTACCCATTTTATTGACCAACCCCTAGGGGTGGTTGAACTGTTGGGTTGATTGAGGACCGACTGCCACAACCAGGATTTGAACCTATGCGCTCAACCCTGAACAGCCCATGGATATGGCATGTTCAGGAACACTAACCACTACATCACTGAACTCCATATAAAGTTGATAAATTGAGTAGTAAATGCTCGATATCTTTTTTATAGTGGTTGCATCATGAGCATGAAGGGTTCAGAGATGTTGTAACGGTGTTTGTAGTGATAGGCAATGTCCAGAATTCAAGCAGGTAGTGCAAACTGCGTTTGTCTGGAGAGCAAGTATTTTGTTAGATATACGTCTGGTGGGTTGGATTTTAAAATTGATTTGGGAGGTCAGTCGTTTAATGCTTGTTAGGTTATTGAAAAGAGAGACAAGGGTGAACCCATTTATTTCTACGTGGGGTTAGTGGTTTGGGTGAGAGGGGTCTGGTAGCTGTGGCATAGAATTGGCTGCTGTGCATGTTGAGGTGGGTCTTCACTAGTTGTGTAGTTTGCAGCATTGTTACATTTACTCTCGAGAGGATGTAAGACCAGGCAGGTGAAGCATAGTTTAAAGTGGAGCAGATGAATTGTTTATTTGAGATATTCAGGGATTCAAACATTTTTCTTGTTACAATCTGGTGCCAGTTAGGGGTTCTGTAGGCATTTAGTTTGTGTATTGCTTTTGTATTTATATCATTGGTACATGGAATAAAAGTCACGTGTGTGGCATAAGAGATGCTTAGAATGGTTGGTGTTTTTTTCAGTGAGAGAAAATGTCCATTCAAGGTGTTTGGAGGGTGTGAGATAGCTTTGTGTCTGGAGTTGAGAATTATTAAAGATTTCTGTGGAGACACAGACATTGTTTTCTTGGTAAGCCGCATGTTCCAATTAAGTAATGTAGTGTTACATTTTGCTGCTCTAGTGTTAGGTCATTGTGATACAATTGTGAGGTTGTCTGCATATGAAAGGACCTTCATGTTGAGGTTTGCATGAGGTAAAGGAAGGTCATGTGGGAAGAGATTGAAGAGAGGCAAAGAAAGAACTCATTGGGGAATTCCATTGTAGAGTTTCAGTATTCTGTTTGTGAAACCATTGTGTGTGACTTTGGTATGGTGGCCAGCTATGAAATTGGCCAACCACTTTTTATTGTTGTTGTAGAGGTAGGTGTTAGGTGTTTTTTGTAAGAGGATGTGTTGCAGAATAGTGTCAAATGCTTGTTGATGTCTGTTGCCTATACTGCTGTGTGGAATGGGGATTGTCATTGGTTGAGTCCATCTAGGATATGTTTTGTGAGCTCTTGTTGTACTGTGGTGGTAGTGTTAGGATTTTAATTCAGTCTGTGTGGGTGAGTGGGATGTTTTTCTGTTATGGATGATTTTTTCACTGAGTTTGGATACTGAGGATGAAGATGATATAGGGCAGGAGGAGTAGGGGAGGTTGAGAGGTTTGGAGGGTTTTAGGACCAATATCATGTTAGCAAGTATCCAGATGTTAGGGATTTTTTTGTATGTAGCCTTGCATAGTTGAAGATATATGTATCTTCACCCATGACAGACTACACAAAAAAATCCTAAGTTAACATCTGGAAACTTGCCAACCTAACACCAGGCGTAAAACCCTTCAAATCACCCAACTCCCCCTTCTCCTACTGCTTACATCACTTCTGTCCTCAGTATTCAGTCTGTGAAAAAATGATCTACAAGAGGGCTATTGTGTTTTAAGTGAGAGTTTGATATGCTGTTAGGGCCTGTAGCAGGACACTTCTTTTAGGTTTTACTTCCATTGTTCATATCAGTGGGAGTGAAAGGTAGGTAGGCAAGTTGTTTCTAAGTGGATTTTGTGTGTTTTCATGACTTTCCTGTTTAAGGGTGGTTTTTGGCTAATTTTTGACTAGTGTCCCATGAGTATGCTTGTGTGTTCTTTGAAACAAGGGATTTCATTGGAATGGATAACTTATGTGCTTCATGAGTGGGGAATGATGTGATGATTTGATTTTCTTTAAACTATGCCAGAGTTGGTTGCCAATTTTCAGTTTGTCTTTCAGTGATTAGGTTCGTGATAGTATCTTTAAGTTTCAATTTGTTTTCTGATTGCTACTGATAGAGAGTGTTTGTGTTCAACATATTTTTTTTTTGTGTTTGTGTCCAAGTTATTTTTTTTATCTATTAGCATATTAAGCTGCCATGATGACATCACACGCCCTTGCTGCAGACCCACCAACACCCAGAACCACTTAACCTCCACTCTTCTTGCATACAGGCCTTATCCTCAATCAAAACTCATAGCTGCTTCTAATAGATTTCCCTCAATACCATGTATTTGTAAGAATTATGTCAGCCCTATCATAGCTTCCTCCAGACACCCTAAATGTCACATACAAATCTTTTTGTTTTTCCCATTATTTCTGACATGTATTCTTCAAAGGAAAAACCTGATCCACACATCTTCTGTCACTTTTGAAACCATAATGTTCCTCCCCAGCCTAATGCTCTGTGCATGCCACTACCCTTTTCAATCACTGCTCTTCCATGAATTTTACCAGGTACACTGAAGAAAATACTTCTAATTATCTTTATATAATGGCCCTATATTGTACATGCATTCTGCCAACCCTCAGTCACTTCACCATTGTCCATATATGCACTGAAAATCTTAACTAACAATCAGTGTACAGCACTTTTTCCATTAATTTCAACTTTAGTGGTCTTTCTACTGTTCTTTCCTCTGTTCAGCACCTCTGTTTCTCCACATCTCACTTATCATGGAGACCTAACTCTGTCTGATGATGGCCCCGATCACACAAAATCTTTTTCACTCCATCTTTCCACCTCCAATTTGGTCTCCCACTTCTCCTCGTTCCCTCCACCTCCGACACATATATCCTCTTGGTCAATCTTTCCTCACTCATCCTCTCCATGTGCCCAAACCACTTCAAAACACCCTCTTCTGCTCTCTCAACCACGCTCTTTTTATTTCCACACATCTCTCTTACCCTTACGTTACTCACTCGATCAAACCACCTCACACCACACATTGTCCTCAAACATCTCATTTCCAGCACATCCATCCTCCTGCTCACAACTCTATCCATAGCCCACGCCTCGCAACCATACAACATTGTTGGAACCACTATTCCTTCAAACATACCCATTTTTGCTTTCCGAGATAATGTTCTCGACTTCCACACATTCTTCAAGGCACCCAGAATTTTCGCCCCCTCCCCCACCCTATGATCCACTTCCGCTTCCATGGTTCCATCCGCTGCCAGATCCACTCCCAGATATCTGTTTCCATAAATTCTTGTGTCATGTCGTGACTCCAGCCATATAAAAAGAGGAGAATAAAACAAATGAACTTAAAATACACCTTTCTTACAAAAATTGGTTCTAAGTTCACAAAAAAATTATATACATCATAAAAACCTAAACATTCACTGACATTTGGTACTGTGAAAAAAAAAAATATGTAAGATGAGGAATACAGCAGAGGAGTAAACCTTAACAGGTTAAAGTGATTTGCAACCTCTAACTATGAATGACCATAATGGCTAAGCATTTCCACCATATAATTGGGGAAAGATTGCTAGCACAGCCATGAAATCTACAGTCACCAAAGCACTGAAAAATTATCACCTAGCACTTATCCTCTTGACAGCAGGATTATCATTATTCATACATTTCCAAAATATCATCTTCATTTAAAATACAATTATGTAAATTCACTCGTATCCATTTGTAAGGTAAGGAGGTGAAGGTTTCCACCCAGAAACTTCAATATTATTGAAAATACAGAATTGTGTAATTAAAAAGATATCGATTTATGATTCACATTCAAAGCTGAGCTACCCATATAAGATCTTCCCACAGCATTTCGATTAATAACAACACATTTTCAGTTGCTAAAGTTTCACTGACTTCATTCAAGAGTAACAAAATGTATGCTCAAATACTCTAAAATTTACTTTTATCATTATCATATTCTGTCCCTAGAGATGAGGAGAATAATATTACTCATATTTCCTGCACATCACTAAGTTGAATAAACAGTGCAGGAGCAAGGGGCTGAAAACTCCCTATTCTGTATCTTCACTTTCTATAAGAAGGAACAGAAGCTAAGTGGGGATTTCTCCTCACAGGCTTAGGTGTGTGTTAATGACACTGCCTCAGTGTAGTAGCAAACCTTTTGCAAATAGAAATATGAAAAGTGAAAAAAATTAAAGCTGCCTCAGTAAGTGAACATGAGAGGAAAGCAGAAGGGATGAAACTCTGAGAGTCAACATGAGTAGGAAAGTAGCAAAACCAGAGAAAGACATTGAGAAGGGAGTATGAAGTAGTCATAAAGACATGAAAAAAAAATGCAGTGGTGTTTAATAAGAAGCAGCATACTACTGCAGAGAAAAGGCAATCAAAAGAATCACCATAGAGAAAACTATTGCTTACAAAGGCAACTAGTCTACTATCACACACCTAAAAAAGAAATAAGAAAATCTTTCATTTCTAATGGAATCCTATTAGTTTGCATCTATCCCTTAACATAAATTTATCACAAAAAGGACTCCTATGTTAAAATAGTTTCACTGCATTAAAGTCATTCAGTAGTAAATTCCCACTGAAAAATACTTGCCAAGAAACAGAATATGGTACCATTGTTATTGTACTCTTATGAGTAAGTCTGGGTTGTGAATGCAAAATAAATGAAGAGGTTGGATGTACTGGAAATGAGATGTATGACGATGATGTGCAGTGTGATGAGAGAGCTGACAATATCAAAGGAAGGTGTGTTGCAAAAGAATGTCTCCAACCTGACCTTACGAACACACAACTCCCAAAATCCAGCATTGTCAAGGGTCGAATTTGGCTCTTGGAACAGAATTTCACTACTCAAGGGAGCAAAAGCCTTGCATAGAAATGGGACAAAACATTAATGGAGAGAAATATGGCTGTTTCTCAAGAAAGGGGGTGACAGTGATGCTGATAAGACAGCTATTCAATGATGTATGGCCTAAGGTGAGGTGCCTGCAGACTAACAAATGCAAGTATGGCACCCTTAAAGGCAAGGGGACAAAAAGATATGTTTAAATTACAGATATAATTGTGTTGAGCATATATAATGAGATATATGTGAAAGTGGTGACTGAAACAATGGTGGTATATCTAAAACACTGATGTATGTGAGAGTGGTGACTGAAAGGATGGTGGTATATCTAAAACATCTAACTGGGATGAATAGTGTGGCTTCAGGCATAGAGGATATGTGAATCAGGAGTTTGCTTCAAAGAATTTGAGTGAGAAATACTTAAGTGTTGAAGTATTTGTGGCATTCATGGATCTCATGAAAGTGTATGACACAAACTGACAGAGAGGTTTTATGGAAAGTGCTATGAATATATTGGGTAAATGGAAAGTTACACAATGCAGTATGATTTTATCTGGATAGTAAGGGATGTGTCAGAGTAGGAAGTTGGGGGGATGATTGGCTTCCAGTGACTCTGGCTTTGAGTCAAGTATTTATATCACTGGTGAGGAAGGTGAATGCAAGGGTCTTAGAACAAGTCAGGTATACAGCATGGTAGGGGTGGGGACATGGGAGATAAATCAGTTGCTGCTTACAGGTGAGATGGCTTTGGTGGCAAACTCAAATGAAAAACTCCTGAAATGGTGATGAAGTTTTGGGAAACTGCATGAAAAGGGAAAGGTTAAAGGATAAGTGAATGAAAGTAAAGTAATTAGGTGCAACAGGGAGATGAGACAGGACAGTTTAATTGTAAGTTTGAAAGAGGAGGATGTGGCGAGCTTTAGGTACCTAAGAGTGGACATTACAGCAAAGACAGAAACATGGGGGATGAAGTGAATCATGTAGGAGGGAGAGACGGCAAAGGTCCTTGGTACATTAATGAGTGTGTGAAAAGAGAGATTAGTGTTGTTTTAGGAAAGAAGGGTTTGTTTTAAAGCATAGTAGTCCTGACAGTTTTGTATAGATGCAAGCCATATGCTTTGAGCATAAAAGAACAGAATAAAGTGGACATGTCTGAAATTAAAAACTTGCTGTAAGGTAGGCTGATCATGTAAATAATGACAGTGTAGGAGAGAAGTGTGGTAGTAAGCAAAGTTTTACTGAGAGCCGAACAGGGTGTGCTGAACATATGGCAAGCACAAATGAAGTAAGATTGCCCAAAAGGATCTCCACATCAGCACTGACAGAGCAAAGGGGAGGTGGAGACCATGAAAAAGATGGAAGGACTTGACCATAAGGAGGAGGATTAAGTATTTATGGAACAATGAGGTATGCAGTAGGCAATTTGCAGTCAATGGGTTGAACCATAGAACAGGAAGTGGTCAAAAGAAACCACGAGATGGTCTATGGGGGCCAAGCTTTGGATGGCAGACTTTGGTTTTGGTGCATTATGCACAAAAGTTAGTGACTGGATGTGTGCAAATAAGGCCATATCTAAATATGGCCTTATTTGCACACATCCAGTCACTATCTTACTGTGAGAGGAAACAGTGAACAAAAATGAGAAAAATA
Source organism: Panulirus ornatus (assembly GCF_036320965.1). Taxonomy (NCBI): domain Eukaryota; kingdom Metazoa; phylum Arthropoda; class Malacostraca; order Decapoda; family Palinuridae; genus Panulirus; species Panulirus ornatus. Next base: position 17,076,250 of record NC_092226.1, read on the forward strand.
ATGAAATACAATTTTGCTTACTTAATTTTTCGATCTAAATAATTTGATTAATAACAGTGTATTTTCTTACCATTTTATCTATATTTCTGAGGGACAATTTTCCCCAGAAGTCTTCGCTAGGAATGTAACCCTTCCTTTGTTCCACTGTATCCCAAGATGAAACTGTTTTCATTACAGTTTTTGCTAAGACTGTTTTCATTACAGTTTTTGCTAAGATTGTGTTTTCCAGGATTACAAAGGAATTCAAACAGCAACAGACCATTGAGTTTCTTCAAGGCTGTTTGTGATAGTGGAGGATATCAGAAACTCACAGATTAGTATGGTAAAAGGTTGAAGACAAAAAGATAAAAAGAAAAACCTGCAGACTTTCAATGTGATTAAGGATGTATGAATAATATAAGTCTTGGACTTGAAGCAAACTATTTATCGTCTATTCTTAAACCTGTCTACAGTACTACTTTCAACCAATCAAATCCATAAATCATTCAATATATTAGTAACCCTGTTGAAGAAGAGTGCTTTTCTGCCCCAAGTTTGTATCCATTACCACAAGTGAAATCAGATGAATCAAGTCTCAAATAGCGTGTTGGACCATCAAAGCCTTTAACAATTTGAAAACTTGTATAAGATCACCTCTCTTGGCTAAATAAATTCAAGTTGCTCTCTCGGCTCTCTGGATTTGTTTCTGTCTAGGAATTAGCTCGACACTGTACTCTCTCCATTCTAAGTTTCTTTTTAAATAGGGTGACCAAAACTGAACACCATTCAAGACGGAGACGAACACATGAATTGTGAAGAATAAGGATGACTTTCCTGGACTTAAATTCTAAAACCTTTTCTATGTATGGCTACTTCTATGAACCCAGACCATCAGTTTGAAGCTGCAGATGTTCAAGTTCATTTGTAAATTTGTTTTCCAGCTTAAGGTCATTTGCAAATTATGACATCTTACAATGCAGCTATGCTACCTCGCTAACGTGGGAAATGGCGAATATGTATGAAAAAAACAAACAAACAATGCAGCCCATTATACAGTGAAACACAATTTTTGTTCCTGGTTAGTGTTATTTCTTAATAGCTTATGTATGCCTTTGTGACCAGGACAGTGATATTTTGAAATTTACCCATCAATTGGACAACAGGTGAATTTGCATTTTCATTCATGTAACGTCAGAAAAACATATGAATAAAAATTAACATGCATTTACAATAATGCTAAACAAAAGTGATCACAAAAGATTTAGAAATGAGTAGTTTTTCGAGATTTGCAATTATACTGTGAATCACTTTCATGAATAAGACCCCAAAAATAATCTCCCATAATGTTCTTGTTATATGTTCCATAGTGGTTGCATTCAAAGTTCTGTATATTTGCGTGGAAGTACTCACTTTGCTCCTCCGAATATGCTCATGTTCTTGAATTTATCAAGGTGAGAGTCAAGGATATGGACTTTGAGGGACATCGTGTAGCCCATTTTGCCATCATTTTTCACCACAGACTCAACCAGCTCCACATAGTTTTCGGCCTTGTGACTGCCCAGGAAGCCCCAAACCACAGCAACAAAGCAGTGTCAAGCTGCTTTTTCCTTTCTTGTGAACTTCTTGGGGAATTCCTTGCCCTCCAGGGTCTTCTTTACCTATGGTTCAATGAAGACAACAGCTTAAGGAAGAAGTCTTGAAGGTACTTCAAGACTGCAGACTCCTTATCTAGAGCTGGGGCAAATTGTTTTATAAGGCCTAATTTTATGTGCAGTCATGGCATCAACACCTCCTGGGAGTCCAGCACAGCTATGAGGCTCCTAGATGAGCTGTCAATAAAGAGGCGTCACTTGTTCGGGTTATAGGCGATTCCAATTGCCTTGAACAGACTGGTTACACATCTTAATGGATGAAGAAGCTGAAAAAACCTAGGTGATGCTTCCTCTGATCTGCAATTTGCACACTTTCATCCAACAAGTAACAATGCTTGAGCCTAGACATCAAAAGCTCAGCATTGGATTTTGTGAGACTAAGCTCTCTGATCAAGTTCATGAGGTTGTTTTAATTGGGATAGTATGGGTTTCTCTCCACAGCTGCAACTCTAAAAGAGTAATCTGGATCGACAATGTCTGCCTCCCCCTCTGACTACTATTCATAGTACTGGAAACTTCTAGAAAGTACTACTCGATGGTCTGTTGCTGTTTGAATTCCATCTGGAATGCTCTGAAAAATAGGTAAATCTAAAATTATCACTTTCCTGATCACAAAAGCAAAGTTTCAAGGGAATAATAGCCACTTTCTATACTTATTGGACATAATCAATTAGAAAATAACATATATTACCCAGGAACAAAAAAAGAAAAATTTGTTACACAGCAAATTATCAATATCAATATGTATGAGAAAGAGAATTGGTCCCAAGACTGATTAATCCTTGTGGCTCACCATTAATCACAACTCTTTGTTTACTGCCAGTCAACCAATTTCCTATTCAATGAAGTACAACCCAACCAATAAATACCATGTGAATTAATTTTTGCAAGTAACCTTTGATGGGGAACCTTATCAATGCACTTCAAAAATATAAATATAATATATAAACTGATTTAATTGCCACTTCAAAAATATAAATATAATATATAAACTGATTTACTTTCATCATGCATGTTGATGATACGAAAAATATCAGAGATTTATCAGATGTAAGCATTGTCATCATTAACCTTTCTAAGAAGTGTTCATTACATGGTGGTTCTCTAAATGCTTCACAATTGTCTCGAGTGATGGTTTTCACAAGCTTTTCAGCTATAGACATTAACCTAATTAGACAGTGACTTAATTAGGTAGTGACAATACCTTTTTTGAATTTAAGTGTTACATTGGCAAACTTCCATTCATCTGGAACCTTTCTTGTAGTAAGGGACTTATTAAAAAGAGAAGTTAAGGGCTTTTCTCATCTTTTGCCTCTTTAATTATCCTTGGATAAAACTTGTCAGGGCTTACCATTTCATTTACTCTCATTCTGATTATTGCTGATAGAATGTCTTCATTTTTTATACCAACTTGTTGCTGAACATTCTATACTTTGACTACAAAAGAAACATTTAAGATTTTTGCCATGTCTTTGTTGTTTTGAGCCGAGTCACCATTTTCCGTTATTATGGGACCAATTGAGTGGGTGGTAATTCTTGCATTTCAAATAACTATAAAACTTCTTACAATTTCTTTTGCTATTTTTGGCAATATACACTTCATACTGATGTTTACTTTATCATATAAGTCCCTTAGTTTCTCTACACAGATTTACATGACTTACTTTATAAAGTGGGGATTATCTTTATACTTAGATGACGCAGCTGAAAAATGAGTGGTTTGATAAGGAAAACCCCAGCCTCATGAGGCTAAGATTATCTTCCAATATACAGCTTTCAGTCATAATAAAGATATGATTCACCTTATCCTGGGGTAATTATATATAAATAAACCTCTCCAGTGGACTGAACCAGGGCATGTAAAGCCAACATGGGAAACCATGGAAAGGTCTGTGGAGTCTGATTGTAGACAAGGAGCTGTGGTTTCAGTGAATTACACATGACAGATAATGGATGAGTGATTGTGGCCTTTCTTTGTCTGTTCCTGGCACTAACTTGCTAACATGGAGAACTGAAATCATGAAAAAAGATCCTCAAATGCATATACTTACAATACCGGTTTTCAATACTATACTTACAATACCAGTTTTCAATACTATACTTACAATACCAGTTTTCAATACTATGTATAGTTCCTCAGTGCACTCACATAAATTCACTGCTTACATATGCTCTTTTAAGTGTATCAGCTAATTGTAGTTTGTACAAAATTGGCCCATCATTGCACATGTAGAAACAAACTTACCAAGAAAAGTGTTTGTTTCTTATGTAAACACATGCAATTCTAAATGCCTTAATTTCTCTGGTGCTTCTAAAGCAATTTCGTTTCAAATATAAACTTCTCAAGAAACAAAATAACCAGTGACTATACTGAAATCAACACTTGAGATCTATATAATATTTAAACAACCCAAACATGAATGCTAAGTGCAAAAAAATTTACATCAAGGTTGTAAATGATTAACATTAACAATCAAATTAAAATGAAAAAGAAAATTTAGTAAGATTTTATATGAAATGCAAAAACTTGATCAAGTGCAGCATACATATAATGCTACCTCTTTCATATACCTTGCAATGGGGTTATCTTCGGAAACCCTGTTGCAAGTCAAAACACTGTAAATCTAGCAAATTAAACACTATATAAGGGGGTTACATTCCTGAGCAAAATCTTTCAGTATTTAACTCTCAAGTATGGAATATATGTAAACTAATTTAGGTTAAAAACAATATATCAAGCTCTCTCCTCATACATTTTAGATGATATTTAATAAAAACATACTGGACAATGTGGTGATGAGGTTTGTGTTGGTGGAGGGGGACTAAGTGAAGCTGAGATTAATGGGAAGAATGGGGAGTGGTACTAAGCCTATCTATGTCACCTCCATAAATTATCTGATTCAGTAACTATTACCAAGTCACAACTAGTGTAGGCTTAACAGCCCTTGAAAGCCATGGGATTTTCCGACTGAAGGACTTAAAACCCAGAGGCACTTTTTCCTTCTTTGCTAATGAATGTCCAGCTGGCATGTATTTCAAAATAAGTCCTAATCATCCATACAAAACAACTGCTACAGTGTGTAACTTTTTTCTTTGATAATTTTCATGAATGAAATAACAGGTAATAGCAGATAGCTGTGGCATAGGATAAGCATTCAATTGCAATCATATTTGTTTAAAAGCTGAGCACCAGTAGGTGAGATACAAAATGAAATGTATTCTGTTAGTTGGTGTGATATGAATAGAATATCATTTTGCCATGACATCATTATAAAATGCATGAGGAATGCAAAAATACCTGAAAACAATCTTGTTCTTTCATGAAAGGAATAAAGAGAAAATTTTCTTTTTCAAGTTGCAAGTAATGGCTCCAATGTGTCACAAATCAGACCTGTATCCTAATTCTCAAATGTCTCAAGAGTGAAATATAAAAAGTAGAGCTAATGTAAATCAGGGGATAATGGTAATGAATTTCAGGGACCAACTGCAGAAAACTAGCTTACAAAGATGTTGCGGAATGAATCTTCGGGTGATGCAATTTTAGTAACCCTACCAATGGTATATATATAAAAAAAATCAACAATAAATATGAGTGCTTATGCATATATCAAAGAACATTAGAAATCATTCTGGCCAAGAAGTCTATGATTTTTTAGTAAAATATTCTAATGATCATGGAAGTATTATGGCAACTAGCATCGCATTCTAATAATCTTGACAAGTAAATCTGTAGTTCTAGGGATGACTCTGATTGTTAGAACAATAATCTGAGAACTTTGAAAGCTAAGTGCCAAAGAACTAATTTTGGGGTCTTAATTATATGCCTACTGGTCTTACTGGAAAATTCAGAACACCTAGGAGGAGTGAGATGGGGTTCAGTATAGTTCTGGTAACTTCATGATGACATAAATTGCCAATATAATGGTCTAACAAGAAAATATGTAAGCTCTGGAATTAGAATTACTCTGAAAATAATATTTTCCATTTCCAGTGTATTTCTCGTGACTTTGAGGGTAGTATGTCTCGGTAAAGGGGTGAAAAAGGTGTTTGGAACTAGTCTGCTGTTGGGGAACACTGATTAATTTCATGGACTTTACTGTCTAATACAGGATACAAGTTTCTTGGTAAATTGTGGAGTTTGGGTGCCTATATAATAAGCCTTAAACAGCACCAGTGAGCTTAGAGTTAATATGTCAGTCCCTGACAAGGTAGAGTGATGACTATAGGATAAAGGACTTAAGTTTTGTAGGAAAATCTACTCACTTGCTCTTCGTGGATCTAAACCTGAGGTAAAGTAGTGAACATGTCTTCCACCCTCATACTATATCAACCAATCACACAATCTTGTCATGATACCATAATGAACCTCATGGAGTCTGATATAAATGTTACAATATTTTATAATCCTGAGATCTAAAGATATTCATAAAAAATGAGATAGCACATAATGGATTTAAAATATCAATAATCATATTGCATTATCTTCATCCAAGAACAAAATTAATAGTAACTCAACAAATGGTTCACCTTTAAAAGACCTAACAATATAAAGCTCTCTGTGGCAAAGCACACTCATTTCATATATCCATGATAAATGGGACAAGCAGCTCACATTATAATACGTAAAGCAAGATTTTTTTTATAAATCCAACTGGTACAGTAGCAACAGTCAAAAAAATATATCCATTTCCGTTTGTCACAGAAGGCACTTAAAGAACTGATTCTGAGAACAGACTCAATCTTTAGGAAAGTAATTCCTGTTTAGGTGCATTTAAGTTCAAGCAAGGACAGTGTGCCTGCACCACTCATGACACTTGATCCATCCCATGTGCAGAAAGAAAACAATAATAACAGAAAAGAAAATGACCTACTGTCTATACACTGCACTCTCACAAAGGTGCTTCAACAACAACAAACTTCAAGCAAACAAACTACACTGAAGCCTAATATTCCAATTAACTTACTTTTACTCAGGATATACATATCAAGAATACCAAAATAAATTCTTTTACACTTAACACACTACCAGTCAATCACTAAAAGTAAATGCAACAAATAATTTTTCACTGTGTTGGTGTCATACATACAAACATTATAATTCCTCACACACATACATACTGTGCAACAAACATCACAGCTCCCTTTACTGTCTTAATATTAGGTTTGTATCATCACAGAGCTCTTGATATGGTAAACTACAAATAATACTTAGTAAGATTTACTATGGAATGATAACAAAGTCTTTGAGAAGGATTCTTGGAATGCTATATCATGAATGCTTCTCTAAAATAAAAATGCTTTACAATGAAATGCTGAGCAAGGGTCATTTCTACACTTCACGCTACTACACAAAAACATTCAAATTCTACTATGCTAACTCTCTCGAGATTTTCACACACAATCCACATAGGAAATTTCTTACTCTCAAGGTGCTCATATGTAAATTGCGTATGACTGATTGCAGGTCAAACAAATTTTAGTTTAAGTGTATATTACAACTGTTTATGAATATTTACCACATCATAACAGTTTCACTTAATGTCTGGCATCATGCCATATCTCCCAACCACACATCCCTTCTAATGCTATCCTCCCATTTTCCTTCTTGTTCGTTCATTACCTTCTTAATTGTGCTTACTTTCTTTTATGATAATCTTTTTTATATATAGTTAGTTTTGCATTATCATTCCTTATATCTTTGTAAACACAATACAGTAAAAGAATAAATGTCCTGTGATTAGTGAAATTCTACATATACAGTTTCTGCAAAAAACCTTGTCCATCTCCCAATACACTTTCAAAAGCAACATCACACTTACGTTTTATTACTTAGCCATTTCTCCTTTGGCATTTTACCATCTGCAGATATCTGAGCATGGAATTAGCAAGGTTCCTGAAGTATTCTAAGTCAATGTTTTTTATTTCAGACGATCTAGATCTCCTGAATGAGGTGAGGCATTGATGAGGTGCTGCATATAGCAGTCTGAGTGCCCAGTGCATCTAGAAATCTCACGTGTACCCACATTTTCTTGCTTCCAGATGAGAATTTAGGCTTTCTCCTCCTTAGAAAGGCACAAGCAAACTATCTTGAAGCATAGGTAGAAGAAATGCAGTGCCCAGAAGCAAAATCTGCAAAATGAAAAGGCAGCCAGGGAGAGTAAACAAAGAACATCATTGTCTCAAGATAACTTCAGGCATAGTGAGGCAAATTGCTGGTGCTCACACCATTAAGAACATTAGTCTTAATGACCAGATGTAAGATGATTTCCCCCTGAGAGCATCATATGCCTGTACCAACGATAATTCTTAGCCATTTGTTGCCTTTGAAAATACATAAGGGATGGACAAGGCATTTTGTAGACATAGTACCTGTAGAAAACAGACACAGTACCTGTAATAATTATGTTTTTTTCAACTCAAGATTTCACATATTCTTTTCTGCAAATATTCATTAAAAAACAAATTCACGATAAACTATGCAAAATTATTCTGATGAAGAAAATGTACTTCTATTTGAATCACAATGCATTCTACTACAAAAAGTTTACACATTTCTCATACTAGCTATGAGTGTATGAGTGAACACTGTGACAGGCCAGACTTTGAGTGGGTGGGTAATGCATACAACTTAGGACCAAGAGAGAGTTAACATGCTTCACTTAAGTATCAATAAGAATATCATATGAATTTGGCAAAGTAAAATGAACATCATAAATATGAAATTAATCTAAAAATAAAAAATAATAATTTGGATCATATAACACAGCTCTTGCGGAATCCGAAAACAGCCTTGTACTCGGGAAGAATCTTGGTCTTAATTGCGCTATTCTGCTTAGCCACAATCTTTTCACGTAAAGGGTCTCTGTGCAGCTTCTTAATGCCTGGTTTGTGCACAAGGAATGCATTGTCAAGGATATGAAACTCATAATCACGAACGCACAAGATGTACATCTGAAAAAGCCAATAAAAGAAAGTAAATAAAAACAAACTACTTTCAAATACTTAAAAAGACTTCTTTCTATCCTCGAAAAACTTGCAAACTACTATACAAAAAGCTGTCTTATGACATATCTTTTGGAAGACCTGTCTTTTGAAATACAGCATGAACTCACTGAAAAAGGTTAAAACTACCCAAAGAAAATGCTCTTGTTATACATAAAGCACGAGGCGAAGAAGAAAAGCAACCTTAGTATCTTTCAGCTAGGTCTTAAGCTGTGAATAAGTACAAGAGCTTATGTAAAGAAGACAATAAGAAAGTTACTGAGTATTCAACATAAGGACATAGACTGCATGCCCACTATAATTCAAAAGCATCAGTCTGGCTGCTTTGGCATGCACCGCATTCAATAGTGAAGAATCTTTTGCCAAAGGAATTGTCAACTCTTGGCATGCATGGTTTTTGAAACATTTTTGGTTATTCCTCCAGGTCAACATTATTTAATTCATTTTTTCATACATACATTTTAAACAAAAACAACAAAAATGCAACACCAGACAGCAGTGATTAAGAGTAGGTCCAAGAACCTTCTGGTTTTATGTTCTCTAAGTACAAAAAAACCCAACTGAAATTATTTGCAGTCTATAATCTCTCTTATCATAGGTCACTGTAACTTTTATGAACTGAGGAGGGTTCAATTACTAACTCCACACATCTTCACCAAAACCTAAAAGTTTTACTGCAAAGTAGTTTACACAAAGATCTTAGTCATGTGGATCATTACGATGTGCATTTTGGAATCAAAAGTTGTACTAACCTGCGTCATTTTGTCACTTTTGCCTTCCCAGGATAATCTCTCATCATACAGAGGATCTCTGTTGGTCCCTACATAGATTGGTTCCCACTTGTGATGAGGTGGCTTTCGTTTCCCAATATGAAATACAGACATGCCTGGCTGCACAGATGCTGATATCCACTCCTGCAAGAAGTTTTTCAATTATACTCTTTGGCTCTTCAACAACTTATTCAAATGAATAAATCAGTAATCATCTTCCATGATCAACTTCAAAATTTTAGACACACAGAAATTACCTAATTGTATCTAACATTATTTAACAGTGAAAAGTATTCAAACAAATCATTATCACCATCAATTCATTTCAAAAGCTTTTAATCAATTCTTTCTAACAGAAGACCACTCCTGAGAATGCAAATATCTTCCCTTTATGGGAGAATATAATAATGGTGTCAGCTAAAACATGTCAAACTTATAGAAAATTTCCATTCAAAATCTTTAATATGTATAATAACTCAAAACTGTATCTACAGCTCTCCAGTGTTTATGCTGATATCTTGAAAGAAGATAAAAAATAAAATAGAGACTAGAGTTTTTCCAAATGTTAACAGGAATAACTCAGAACCTCCAAGAGGAAGAAATATGATATGAATGCAACTCGATTTCATTTTTTTTTTTTTTTTTTTACTTTGTCGCTGTCTCCCGCATTTGCGAGGTAGCGCAAGGAAACAGACGAAAGAAATGGCCCAACCCCCCCCCCATACACATGTATATACATACGTCCACACACGCAAATATACATACCTACACAGCTTTCCATGGTTTACCCCAGACGCTTCACATGCCTTGATTCAATCCACTGACAGCACGTCAGCCCCGGTATACCACATCGCTCCAATTCACTCTATTCCTTGCCCTCCTTTCACCCTCCTGCATGTTCAGGCCCCGATCACACAAAATCTTTTTCACTCCATCTTTCCACCTCCAATTTGGTCTCCCTCTTCTCCTTGTTCCCTCCACCTCCGACACATATATCCTCTTGGTCAATCTTTCCTCACTCATCCTCTCCATGTGCCCAAACCATTTCAAAACACCCTCTTCTGCTCTCTCAACCACGCTCTTTTTATTTCCACACATCTCTCTTACCCTTACGTTACTCACTCGATCAAACCACCTCACACCACACATTGTCCTCAAACATCTCATTTCCAGCACATCCATCCTCCTGCGCACAACTCTATCCATAGCCCACGCCTCGCAACCATACAACATTGTTGGAACCACTATTCCTTCAAACATACCCATTTTTGCTTTCCGAGATAATGTTCTCGACTTCCACACATTCTTCAAGGCACCCAGAATTTTCGCCCCCTCCCCCACCCTATGATCCACTTCCGCTTCCATGGTTCCATCCGCTGCCAGATCCACTCCCAGATATCTAAAACACTTCACTTCCTCCAGTTTTTCTCCATTCAAACTCACCTCCCAATTGACTTGACCCTCAACCCTACTGTACCTAATAACCTTGCTCTTATTCACATTTACTCTTAACAGTCTTCTTCCACACACTTTACCAAACTCAGTCACCAGCTTCTGCAGTTTCACACATGAATCAGCCACCAGCGCTGTGTCATCAGCGAACAACAACTGACTCACTTCCCAAGCTCTCTCATCCCCAACAGACTACATACTTGCCCCTCTTTCCAAAACTCTTGCATTTACCTCCCTAACAACCCCATCCATAAACAAATTAAACAACCATGGAGACATCACACACCCCTGCCGCAAACCTACATTCACTGAGAACCAATCACTTTCCTCTCTTCCTACACGTACACATGCCTTACATCCTCGATAAAAACTTTTCACTGCTTCTAACAACTTTCCTCCCACACCATATATTCTTAATACCTTCCACAGAGCATCTCTATCAACTCTATCATATGCCTTCTCCAGATCCATAAATGCTACATACAAATCCATTTGCTTTTCTAAGTATTTCTCACATACATTCTTCAAAGCAAACACCTGATCCACACATCCTCTACCACTTCGGAAACCACACTGCTCTTCCCCAATCTGATGCTCTGTACATGCCTTCACCCTCTCAATCAATACCCTCCCATATAATTTACCAGGAATACTCAACAAACTTATACCTCTGTAATTTGAGCACTCACTCTTATCCCCTTTGCCTTTGTACAATGGCACTATGCACGCATTCCGCCAATCCTCAGGCACCTCACCATGAGTCATACATACATTAAATAACCTTACCAACCAGTCAACAATACAGTCACCCCCTTTTTTAATAAATTCCACTGCAATAGCATCCAAACCTGCTGCCTTGCCGGCTTTCATCTTCCGCAAAGCTTTCACTACCTCTTCTCTGTTTACCAAATCATTTTCCCTAACCCTCTCACTTTGCACACCACCTCGACCAAAACACCCTATATCTGCCACTCTATCATCAAACATTCAACAAACCTTCGAAATACTCACTCCATCTCCTTCTCACATCACCACTACTTGTTATCACCTCCCCATTTGCGCCCTTCACTGAAGTTCCTATTTGCTCCCTTGCCTTACGCACTTTATTTACCTCCTTCCAGAACATCTTTTTATTCTCCCTAAAATTTAATGATACTCTCTCACCCCAACTCTCATTTGCCCTTTTTTTCACCTCTTGCACCTTTCTCTTGACCTCCTGTCTCTTTCTTTTATACATCTCCCACTCAATTGCATTTTTTCCCTGCAAAAATCGTCCAAATGCCTCTCTCTTCTCTTTCACTAATACTCTTACTTCTTCATCCCACCACTCACTACCCTTTCTAATCAACCCACCTCCCACTCTTCTCATGCCACAAGCATCATTTGCGCAATCCATCACTGATTCCCTAAATACATCCCATTCCTCCCCCACACCCCTTACTTCCATTGTTCTCACCTTTTTCCATTCTGTACTCAGTCTCTCCTGGTACTTCCTCACACAGGTCTCCTTCTCAAGCTCACTTACTCGATTTCATATCAATGTGAAAGTTTTTTTTCTTAGATTTGAAAAGCATTTTCTTTCATCAAGGGAAGTCCTCTGAGTAAGGATCTAAGATAAACATTTATGATATGATGCCAGACAAGTTCATCTGACATCTAATGGGTAATTTCTCCTCTGTACAAGGACAGACTTCTATACTAAGCTTATATGGTAATCTCAAAGAACTCCTTCATCTTTATAATAATAATGGTCCATCCATTTCTAATAAAAATATACAGAAACCTATACTAGGAAATCTATACATGAATATACGCTGTACAGATTGAGTATCCCTTATCCGAAATGCCTGAGACCAGAAGTGTTTCGGATTTTGGATTTCTTTAGATCTTGGAATATTTGCATTTACATAATGAGATATCTTGGGGAAGCAACGCAAGTCTAAACACAAAATCTATTTGGGTTTTATATACACCTTATACACATAGCCTGAAGATAATTTATGAAATATTTTTAATAATTTTGTGCATGAAATAAGGTTTGCATAGCACAACCATCAGAAAGCTTGTGTCACAACCTCAGCTGCCCATGTGGACAATCTGTCCAGTTTTTCCAACACCTTGACTTTCTGTGCTATAGATAAACATACATGCTTCCTCTCTTTCTCATCACTGTTTCTGATATCTTTCAACCTTGAAAAGACCCAATGGTTTATTGCAGTTTGAATTCCTGTGTAAACTCTGTCACCAACTACTGGAATTTCTCTCTTGAATCTTCCACTAGAGCTATGTCATTTGCAAATGCAAATAATTCACCTCCAATGCTCCCTAACTCAGTAAGCACATCCTGCTCATCACTCTAATAATCTTCAACCCCCTCACCATCTCATCTTTAAACAGATTAATAACCACTGACAACACACATCCTTGAAGCAGATAAAAAGAGAAATCACCCTCGTCCCTTCATACTCATTTTACTCTCCAATCATATACTCAATAAATTTGTAACATCTTCCACAAGGCCTCCCTGTCCCCCTTCTCTTGTGAAAGTCAAATGCAATCAATCTACTCTTGTCACTCTGCCATGCTTTGCATTACACAAGGCTTTCATTTCTTCCTCACATTTCATCAAACCATTCAACAAGACATTTTCACTCTACATGCAACTTCATTCCAGACACACCACACTCACCTCCTGATCATCTCTCTCATTCAATAATACTTCAAAATATTCACTCCATCTCTTATTCCGACATTCAATGTGCCTGTTGCTGTTTCCCCTTATAGTTATCTTTATTGTCTCTTAACATCTGTTCTCTCATTTTTCTTACACTCACCATCTTCCGAAACACAATGTTGCTCTCCCTGAAGTTCACTGATAATCTCTCATCCCATCAGTCATTTGCCCTCTTTTTCAACTCTCCTGAACTCCTACCAATTTCTCATGTACACTTTCCAATCATATGCACTTCTTCCCTGCAGATACCTTCCATATACCTCTCTTGTTTTTCTCACTTGCAATTCAACTTCCTAATCCCTCCACTCCATACTCTTGCTCATATGCCCACATCCCACCTTCCCTGTGCCACACAATTCACTAGCACATGTAAGCACTGCCTCCCTAAATTCCTTCCACTCTTCTCTTACTCCCCTTGCTTCATTTACATCATCTTTAGCCACCCTTCATTTCATCTCTTTTGGTATCCCTGAACACAGAGTTCTCTTCCATACTCACCCAATTTCTCTCCTACTTTCACTCATAACTTCCTCTTTTCCTGAAACCACAACAAAATTTTACACTCACTTCCACCGAGAAATGATAAGGCATCCCATCCGCTGCCCCATCTCAAGCATGTTCGTATCCAATAAACTCTCCTTTAAATTTCTGTAATCAACACATAATCCAATAATGCCCATTTACTCCAATTCCCACTCAACTACATACACTTATATATGCACCTTTTCTTATCCACTTAACTACTGCAGACAAATAATTACACAAGCCAAGGCAACACCTCTCTAGACCAATATATATGCAGCTCAATGAACCTGGGTGGTGATAATCTCCAGCAAGAATGTCATTCACTGGCCATGCCGATGACAGCACATTTTCGTGAGTTTTCTTGGAAGGATACCAAGTGGCTTTCAACTATAGTTAAAGGACCAGAATATGATGACCCTGAATTACTTGAAAATGATGTCTTCAGATTGTGTAGAGAGTGAATTTACTGACAATCATTCTGCCAGGACTGAAAGATAAACAAGATGAGGCAGTAGAAAGTGTTTCAAGCAAAAGTGGAGGCATAGTTGCCAATGCCCATCTGACCTTGTAAAAGATGTGTCTGACTGGTGCAGCGGGTAACTTTACGTATTTTTCTAATTTTGTTGTAATGAAAAAAATTTAATGAACCATATCTAATACAGTAAGAAAATATCTATCATTTAAGATAAATCGAAAATAATCAGTAATCAGTTTTTCACTGAAGGTAAAATAAACAATGAAACATTTTTTTTTTTTTTTATACCTTGTCGCTGTCTCCCGCGTTTGCGAGGTAGCGCAAGGAAACAGACGAAAGAAATGGCCCAACCCCCCCCCCCCCAATACACATGTATATACATACGTCCACACACGCAAATATACATACCTACACAGCTTTCCATGGTTTACCCCAGACGCTTCACATGCCTTGATTCAATCCACTGACAGCACGTCAACCCCGGTATACCACATCGCTCCAATTCACTCTATTCCTTGCCCTCCTTTCACCCTCCTGCATGTTCAGGCCCCGATCACACAAAATCTTTTTCACTCCATCTTTCCACCTCCAATTTGGTCTCCCTCTTCTTGCTCCCTCCACCTCCGACACATATATCCTCTTGGTCAATCTTTCCTCACTCATCCTCTCCATGTGCCCAAACCACTTCAAAACACCCTCTTCTGCTCTCTCAACCACGCTCTTTTTATTTCCACACATCTCTCTTACCCTTACGTTACTCACTCGATCAAACCACCTCACACCACACATTGTCCTCAAACATCTCATTTCCAGCACATCCATCCTCCTGCTCACAACTCTATCCATAGCCCACGCCTCGCAACCATACAACATTGTTGGAACCACTATTCCTTCAAACATACCCATTTTTGCTTTCCGAGATAATGTTCTCGACTTCCACACATTCTTCAAGGCACCCAGAATTTTCGCCCCCTCCCCCACCCTATGATCCACTTCCGCTTCCATGGTTCCATCCGCTGCCAGATCCACTCCCAGATATCTAAAACACTTCACTTCCTCCAGTTTTTCTCCATTCAAACTCACCTCCCAATTGACTTGACCCTCAACCCTACTGTACCTAATAACCTTGCTCTTATTCACATTTACTCTTAACTTTCTTCTTCCACACACTTTACCAAACTCAGTCACCAGCTTCTGCAGTTTCTCACATGAGTCAGCCACCAGCGCTGTATCATCAGCGAACAACAACTGACTCACTTCCCAAGCTCTCTCATCCCCAACAGACTTCATACTTGCCCCTCTTTCCAAAACTCTTGCATTTACCTCCCTAACAACCCCATCCATAAACAAATTAAACAACCATGGAGACATCACACACCCCTGCCGCAAACCTACATTCACTGAGAACCAATCACTTTCCTCTCTTCCTACACGTACACATGCCTTACATCCTCGATAAAAACTTTTCACTGCTTCTAAAAACTTTCCTCCCACACCATATATTCTTAATACCTTCCACAGAGCATCTCTATCAACTCTATCATATGCCTTCTCCAGATCCATAAATGCTACATACAAATCCATTTGCTTTTCTAAGTATTTCTCACATACATTCTTCAAAGCAAACACCTGATCCACACATCCTCTACCACTTCTGAAACCACACTGCTCTTCCCCAGTCTGATGCTCTGTACATGCCTTCACCCTCTCAATCAATACCCTCCCATATAATTTACCAGGAATACTCAACAAACTTATACCTCTGTAATTTGAGCACTCACTCTTATCCCCTTTGCCTTTGTACAATGGCACTATGCACGCATTCTGCCAATCCTCAAGCACCTCACCATGAGTCATACATACATTAAATAACCTTACCAACCAGTCAACAATACAGTCACCCCCATTTTTAATAAATTCCACTGCAATACCATCCAAACCTGCTGCCTTGCCGGCTTTCATCTTCCGCAAAGCTTTCACTACCTCTTCTCTGTTTACCAAATCATTTTCCCTAACCCTCTCACTTTGCACACCACCTCGACCAAAACACCCTATATCTGCCACTCTATCATCAAACACATTCAACAAACCTTCAAAATACTCACTCCATCTCCTTCTCACATCACCACTACTTGTTATCACCTCCCCATTTGCGCCCTTCACTGAAGTTCCCATTTGCTCCCTTGTCTTACGCACTTTATTTACCTCCTTCCAGAACATCTTTTTATTCTCCCTAAAATTTAATGATACTCTCTCACCCCAACTCTCATTTGCCCTTTTTTTCACCTCTTGCACCTTTCTCTTGACCTCCTGTCTCTTTCTTTTATACATCTCCCACTCAATTGCATTTTTTCCCTGCAAAAATTGTCCAAATGCCTCTCTCTTCTCTTTCACTAATACTCTTACTTCTTCATCCCACCACTCACTACCCTTTCTAATCAACCCACCTCCCACTCTTCTCATGCCACAAGCATCTTTTGCGCAATCCATCACTGATTCCCTAAATACATCCCATTCCTCCCCCACTCCCCTTGCTTCCATTGTTCTCACCTTTTTCCATTCTGTACTCAGTCTCTCCTGGTACTTCCTCACACAGGTCTCCTTCTCAAGCTCACAATGAAACATAGAAGCAGCAATTCACTCGACACTCAGGAGTCTTACTCCCACACTTTTTTTGCATGTTGTGCTGAAACTTCTACAGTACTTCTGTGCATTATTAGAGTGAAAGAAGCTCATGAAATATACTTTTAAAGTCATTTTATCTTATCATTATCATATGAATATCTTTGAAACTATAAGGTTAAATATATTTTCTAAACATCTTGAAAAATGTGAATATGAGGGCTGGAAAGGAAACCTTAGTTAATACTGAAGGAGCTAAACAAAAGTATTCCAATCACTAGTCCCTTTTCAGTACACAATTCCACAAGCTGTTTCCAATTTTCAATTATATTGGATACCTCATACCTTTAATGATACCCTCAACTGCCACATTATCCCTTCTTACATTCAATTACTCCAGCACCTAGATATGTTCCCTTGCACCAAAACTGACTTAGCACTCACCCAGCTCCTCCCAAAAAGTATCCCTTTCTTCACTCTTCTCACTACCAAGTGTATAACCAGTGACACTCCCTTACCACTCAGTCTACTTTCAGTCTAATACATATCAATCTGGAAATCACTAGTTACACCCTTTGACAGAGTCCTACAATTCCTTCTTTATCACAAGGAGCATCCCTTCCTTCTCTTACTTCCCTCTCGTCACAAGAGCCATCCTTTCCTTCGCTCTTGTCCTCGCATCAACCTCGGAGTTTACTACCTGAACAGCTCCAAACCACTGTACCCTTCCACCTCAACTTACCTCTCCTATGGAGCTACAAAATCTAGGTTCCTTTCATCAAATACACCACCTATCTCTCTCTGCTTCTCATCCTTGTTCCATCCACACATGACCAGACACCTTAGCCTGAATTTTCATAAAGAAAGCCTGTCTTGTTACTTTTGTCTGTTCCTGTTTTTGGAAAGAGATAATATAAAGATAGAGAGTTTTTAACCTCCTCCAGCTTCTTGAATCATGTAAAGTGTATGTTGGAGATAAAGAGAAATTTTCCATTTGTGGATCATGTTCCAGCAACCCATGTGTATATGAGACAAAAAGAAAAGACAACAACCTGAGCAGGGGAGGCATCTGGAAACCACTGCAGTGATGGCTCACTGTACTGCTGTTACTACTACTCCTGATACCCCATGAGTTCGCAACTGTCCACTACCTACTACCTATTTAACAATAACAATGATATTAGTAGTACAAGAATAAGTCTTCAAGGAACAATCATTGCCTTGTTATTTCTGTTCCTACTTCTGGAAAGCCACCATACCAAAGAGGAGGATTTCAAGAACATCCATTCCCATTCATTTTAGTCACCCTCCATGCCAAACAGTTGACTTGTGGGTTCTCTTTATCCCCCTATCCCTGGAGATGATATGACTACTGCAACTACTTACTGACACTACTACTACTAGTCTTTCCCATCTTTCATACACGTTTGCTGTTTCTAACATAAGATAGCATCAAGAACAGATGACTGAGCCTTCCTTACCTGGTTCCCTCTCCTGTTCCATCTTTTAATAGTAACAATAATATCAATATAGCATGAAGTGAGCTTTGCTACTTCTGTTTCTATTTCTGAAAAGCAACTATACCGAAGGGGAGGATTAGAAGCACACCCACTCCAACTCATTTTAGTCAATGATTATGAAATACACTTGATTTGTGGGTAGTATTCTTAATCCCCCTATCCCTAGAGATGATATGACTATTGCAGTTGCTTACTGCCACTACTATGACTAATCTCTCTGATCTTTCATACATGTTTGCCATTTCCTGTGAGTGAGGTAGTTTCAAGAATACATGATTTAGCCTTACTCACT
Organism: Panulirus ornatus; assembly: GCF_036320965.1. NCBI lineage: Eukaryota > Metazoa > Arthropoda > Malacostraca > Decapoda > Palinuridae > Panulirus > Panulirus ornatus. The sequence continues at coordinate 17,095,273 of NC_092226.1, forward strand.
TCACTCCTTATGTACCATCTTTTAAAAATTCAAATAAAAGTAGGTGAGGGTCTCTAGCCTCCCACTCCTGCCCATTTAGTTCCCTTCATGTGAAACATGGCATATGTGGGCAGAATTCTTTTTCTCCTATCTCAATAACAACAACAATAATAATTTTCTTTTTTTGTATTTGAAGGCTGTTTCCCACATGAGGAAGGTAGCACTAGGAACAGATCAAGAAAGAACGTATCCGTTCACATCCATTCTCTAGCTGTCATGTGCAATGCACCAAAACCACAGCTCCCTGTTCACAACCAGGCCCCATATGCTTCACACGCCCTGGTCCAGTCCACATCAACCTCAGTATTATACCACATCATTCCAATTCACTATATCTCATGAATGCTTTTCACCCTCCAGCATGTTCAGGCCCTAATCACTCAAAATCTATTTCACTCCATCCTTGAGTCTCCAATTTGGTCTCCCTGTTCTCACACCCTCCACTTCTGACATATATATCCTCTATGTCAACCCTTCCTCACTCATTCTCTCAATATGTCCAAACTATTTCAGCACACCCTGTTCAGCTCTCTCGTCCACACTCTTTTTATTACCACACACCTCTCTCACCCAATCCTTATCTACTTGATTAAACCACCTTACACCACATATTGTCCTCAAACATATAATTTCCAACACATCCACTCCTCCACACAGTCATCTATAGCACATCCCTTACATCAATATAATACTGTTGGGAATACACTTCCTTGAAACATTTTTGTCCTCCCAGAAAATGTTCTCTCTTTCTACATCTTCTTCAGTGCTTCCAAAACCTTTGCTTTCTTCCTTGCACTTTGACTCACTTCCGCTTCCATGGTTCCAATCACTACCACGTCCACTGTTAGATATCTAAAACACTTCACTTCAAGTTTTTCCCATTCAAACTCACATCTCAGCTAACCTACCCCTCAAATCTGCTAAAGCTAATAACCTTGCTCAAAGTTTTTCAAGATGTGTTTATGATATCTGGCACTGAAATGATTCCATATAAATAGTTATCCAAGAAGGAATCTCAAATCAAGAGGTAAAATTTATGTACAGTACAAAACATCTATAATGAGCTTTGCTTTTCATCTTTTTCATTATTCAATCAAACTTTAATACATAGGAGTATATGTGAGAAAGCTAATATAAAGATAAATTCAGATATGCTTGCTTACTACAAAAAGAAAGCTAATATAAAGGTAAATTCAGATATGCTTGCTTACTACAAAAAGAGGGCTAATATAAAGGTAAATTCAGATATGCTTGCTTACTACAAGTTTCAGTTTAACACTTACTTTTGACATTGGTACATTATGACACTTCGCACACACATTTTTGTGGAAAGGGATGGCATCTCCTTTTTGCAGCATTTTTTGAAGCTCACTTTTAGTTTCTGGGGCTGATACATTTTCCTTTACTTCAAATATTGAAAAGACATATACTCGTGGATTTGTTGTGTTAGATACATCTGGTTGCTTGAGCATCCTAAAGAATTCTGAAATACAATTACATGAATCAATGTAAAAAAGGTGAATTAAATGAGGAAACATACAAGACTGGGTAGCAGATACAAATGAATGTAGGGAAGATGACAAAATTTCGAATTTTAGAAAACGTACTGATGTACAGAGAAAACACCAAATTGAATAATTTTCTTATATCAACCTTCGGCCCCTTTTACAGGGCTATTGGAACTATATGGCTGCACTTCAATTGGTAGTATGGAAAGGATGGACTGCTTTGGAATAAGAAGTTTTTCAACAAGACTGCACTTCTTTGTGTCCACTGACAATAATACATCCATACTGAAGTTCGACTTTTCACTTGTGGTAACACCAATACTTTATTGTTTATAGAAGCACAACCATATTCAAATAACTAGTGAACCTTTGTTATAGTCTGAAAATCTTTTTGATGGACTTAACCAATACTATAGATGTCAGTAATAAAAGAAAAAAGATCACTTTTTCCCCTACATACTGTAGGGGAATGGACTTGAGCTCATCCACATAATAACTGAGTTAGTTTTCTGTTCATATTCAGTATAAACAGAAAAACTTCCCACATAGGTATCATGAGGATGGACTCTCATCCAATTATGTTAATGTGCAGAAAAAAAAAATGGGGTTTCCTCACTTACAACAAATGTCTTTCATACAAATAAAGTCCATCAAAATAATAAGATTTTTGACAAATGTATTCTAGCCATCCATGGTTTTTTGTCATGCTACTCTAGTTCCTGCAAAGTTACAAGAAAAATTATCAAAAGAAAGAAGTAACATTCAGTTTACATACAATATGAGAAAACCTAGCCAACTAACTGCTAGTGGTAGCCACCACAGATCCTAACTACCTATCCCAACCCTTCTAAATACATTTGTAAAAACTTTTTATATCACATATGTTGATCAAGTCACCTTCTGAGAAATGATACCATGTGTAAAGTGTCTTGTATGATACTGGGTCGTCACAAAACCCTAAGAAACCCCTTCGCTAACTAACCATCGGCTACCCACCAATGAAGAGGCCAGTTTTACCGACCAAGAAGCATTCATAGAAATGCTGCCTACAGGCATCCACAATCCTTTATCAACTGTCCCCCAAAACCCTATCTTCCCTATCCTTTGACCCACACCAATATCTACCCAATTCTAAAATGACATGGGGAATGGGTCACCTTTACTGTATGGTTTTCACAAAACCTGCCACACTTTGCACCTCATCCCCATCATATAAGAAGACTTTAGGTACATGGTGAATTTTTTGCCACCTCTGTGGGCCATGCTACTTACATTTTACACTTGATTTACAAGTGAAAGCAATTTGCCAGAGAGTCATATGCTCTCCTGAGTTTTTAATGTCAAATCTAAAGATGCTAATAACATGGAGTGTTAATATCTCAGCAAGTTAATATGAAGGAACTGTAGAGATGATAATAACATTATATGTGTACATTTCAGTAGGATAATAGAAAATAAAGTATGGATCATTCAGTTGAAGATACATATGTATGGAAGAGTGCAAAGACATATGATAATGAAGAGATTCTTGAAGTATTTCAGTAAAACTATATGATTTGGTGAATATCTCATTATGACAAAATTTTAAATAGTATCCTCGGGATTCTTTTTATATACATAAGACCTCTACTCTTAAGCATAACATTCCACTCACTAAAAAGCTCACCTGGAATGAAATTTATGGATGGATACAATTCCACATCAGAAGGGAAAACAAAGTAAGTTTGAACAGCTTGTCTGGCTGTATTTCTTGCAATGTTCACAGGATATAACAACTTCTTTCGTTGTCTATATGTAGTCACATTAGTCCATCGGGGTGGCTCCAGTGCACAGTCAACCTTTCTCTTCAAGAGTTCCTCAGTGGAGGGTATCTGAAATGAGAAAATTAATATATGAATATCTTCTTTTTTCCTCCTAAATCACCGTTTCCTCCATTAACGAGGTAGCACCAGGAACAGACGAGGAAAGGAGGCATGTGCTAATAAGAAATCTCAAGCTGTTACGTTCAATGCGTTGAAACTGTTAACTACTTTCTTTTAAAACTGTAGTGTAATTAAAACGCTTCTGGACTCGAGATAATCTTGGAAAATATCCCACAAAGCTTCTTCCTCAAGCTGTCAGATACCCGAGAAATACGAAACAAGCAATGAGACACTGTCCATAAAATGTAATAATTAATTACAGTCCTTAATGACTTCAAAATAATATTCCAAACCCAGATTGGTATTGAACAAGGAAAATAATCCTTATAATAAGGTTTTCATGTAAAACTATTCGGAAGAGTACCAAAATTTGCATGTAATAGTAACGGTTATTTTTCTTGCCCCTTATATTTTGTTATAAAACTGTAATATACTAAAACGTTTCTGTAACCGAAATATTCTTGGAAAATATCACCTAATGTTTTCCTTAGCCGGTAAATTATGTATATATATATATATATATATATATATATATATATATATATATATATATATATATAATGATACGTTATCGGTTATTATCATGCTTTTATTACCATGTAAACACAGATTGATTAAGTAAAGTTCAAAATCGAAATATGTTTATCTTAAGCTCAGTTTGCACTGTTAATGAATGAGAGAGAGAGAGAGTCTGTGTTTTACATGTGTTGCTTCGTCTCTTTTAACCCTGTATGTTTATACTATGTCTCTCTTCCTGTGTACAGATGTATTACATTTGCTTTGAAAGGAATTACATATGCATAAGTAGTCAACATACATGAATATATCGGTGTTATGTAAGCCATTCCAGTTTCCTATTAATGTTTATATACACCAACACAAGGAACACTAAGACATGGTGGCGATAGGAAGGCTAGAGGTCCCAATATATTGAAGTACTCATGTACTCTGTGAGGCATTACATGAGGAAAAGGAGAAAGTTACTGAACAGGAAAGATATTTAATAGTCTTTCAAAAGTGGAATGTGTTCCATCAGTATAAAGAAATATTGTCTCTCTCCACACACACCTTTTAAGGTCATCATTAGGAATTAAACTTACATGAAATTTATGGTTAATAAAAAATATATATATATAAGTAAAAGATAACGAAAAACACGCCAGACTCATCCTCACATTTCACTCAGCCTCAGACTTCAGTCTCTTCACGGTTCGCCATGAAGTTCACCCTTAGACTTCTGTCTTTCGGCTTCGTTTTGAAATTGATCGTCAGACTTGTGTCGTCCAACTTGGTTGTCACTATTGTGGGATGTAGTTGTTGGGCGTCGTAAGTTGTTGTACTGGTGACGATTTTCTCTGGGTCTTATGAGCCTATGTATATGAGCCACTGCCCTGTCCACGTCTCGCTCCCATCCGAGTACATGTATTTCCTTATACACTTCTCGTTTGTTAGGGACGTAGATGTCGACACAATGTTTCTTCCTAATACCGTCGACTATTTTGCCACCCCTGCCGATGATCCTGCTATGCAGTTTCTCATCAATAGGCAGCATATCCAGTACATGACCGGATGGCCACAATCTGGAGGGACGGTCCCGGTAGCTGACATTGGACACCAGAGAGAAAAGGTCTACTTCAGTAGGTTGATACAGCTGGAGTTCTTGCTGTATGTCGAGGCAGGCGTGAGTGACTGGTTCACGATCACCTGTTACCACTATATAGTTCTTATCATCACCGGGGAACGTAATGTTGACTTTGTGGCAGTCCTGTATGGCTGGAACGTTGATCTTAAGGTACTCATGTTCTGCAAGTGGCACCTCCATCCATTCTGTCCACCTTCTCTGTCGAGATGGGACAGGCTTACGTTCCTTGGGTGATGGGACAGGTTTCTTTTCCTTGGGAACCCTGGTTGATGGGACAGGCTTCTTTTCCTTGGGACCCTTGGGTGGGACAGGCTGCCGTTCCTTAGGTGATGGGACAGGCTGCCGTTCCTTACGTGATGGGACAGGCTGCTGTTCCTTACGTGATGGGACAGGCTGCCGTTCCTTAGGAACCCTAGTTGATGGGACAGGTTTCTTTTCCTTGGGACCCTTGGGTGGGACAGGCTGCCGTTCCTTAGGTGATGGGACAGGCTGCCGTTCCTTAGGTGATGGGACAGGCTGCCGTTCCTTAGGAACCCTAGTTGATGGGACAGGTTTCTTTTCCTTGGGACCCTTGGGTGGGACAGGCTACCGTTCCTTAGGTGATGGGACAGGCTGCCGTTCCTTAGGTGATGGGACAGGCTGCCGTTCCTTACGTGATGGGACAGGTTTCTTTTCCTTGGGACCCTTGGGTGGGACAGGCTGCTGTTCCTTGGGACCCTTGGGTGGGACAGGCTGCTGTTCCTTGGGGCCCTTGGGTGGGACAGGCTGCTGTTCCTTGGGTGATGGGACAGGCTTCTTTTCCCTGGGAACCTTGGGTGGGACAGGCTGCCGTTCCTTGGGTGATGGGACAGGCTGCTGTTCCTTGGGTGATGGGACAGGCTGCTGTTCCTTGGGTGATGGGACAGGCTTCCTTTCCTTGGGAACCTTGGGTGATGGGTCAGGCTGCCGTTCCTTGGGTGATGGGTCAGGCTGCCGTTCCTTGGGTGATGGGACAGGCTGCCGTTCCTTGGGTGATGGGACAGGCCTTTGTTTCTTGGGCGGTTGTACAGCCTCTCTAGTCACCTGCTGGACTGGGAGAGGTGCAACAGTTGCCCTAACCTTCCTTACCAAGAAGGCCATCACCCAGCATGCCATATGCTTCACCAGTGCCATTTGAGCACAAAGGTAAATGCCGGCGTAAACGACCACCGCCACACTCAGGAAGAAGCTGACCAAGAGCTGCAGGATGAGGGTCATGGTCTTGGGCTCCTCCACAGGCTGGGACACCAGGTCCTCAAGGATCCGCACGTTCTTGAAGAGACGGTGAAGACGCCATACGTCACCCAGGGTCGGGGTGGAGACGTGTGATGCCGCCTCCACCGGTGAGGCGAAGTCCTTCACCTTCACCAGACCCAAGAGAGGGAGTTTGAGGGCGTACGTGTGTGTGTGTCTTTCCTCCAGGATAGAGAGTAGCTTCCTCTGCTACCTGACGAAGACGTTGGACAGGAACCAGGGTACGATCACGCTCACGACCACGAGGCACACAACCACCAAGATGCTACAGTAGATTCTATATTTATTCATGTTATATTTATTTATTTTCATTTCAAATAATAAATTGTGTTTCTACTAAGACGGAAGATACGACATTTGTTAAGAAAGAGAATATGATGGTTGACGAACCCGGAACTGCAGGGTGGCGGCGGCGGAGGAGGAGGAGGTGATGATAGGTCTTTGTCCACCTTCAGGAGTGTGTTAGAGAAGATCATCATGACTATACCCTGTTCACTCAGATCTGATAGCTGGGACATAGAAACTTTGTAGTTAAGATGCCTGATTGGCTCATGCAACACCCAGGGAACGAGGTAAATCTACCATATTTCTTAAACACATATATATTCATAATTTTAAAGGCAAGTGTTATGAGAGCAGCTGAGTGAGTGAGTTAGCAGAATTGATGCACGAGACCGGGTTATAGTGATGGGTGATTTGAATGCAAAGGTGAGTAATGTGGCAGTTGAGGGAATAATTGGTGTACATGGGATGTTCAGTGTTGTAAATGGAAATGATGAAGAGCTTGTAGATATGTGTGCTGAAGAAGGACCGGTGATTGGGAACTCCTGGTTCAAAAAGAGAGATATACTTAAGTATACGTATGTAAATAGGAGAGATGGCCAGAGAGCGTTATTGGATTACGTGTTAATTGATAGGCACGTGAAAGTGAGACTTTTGAATGTTAATGTGCTGAGAGATGAAACGGGAGGGATGTCTGATCATTATCTTGTGGAGGCGAAGGTGAAGATTTGTGGAGGTTTTCAGAAAAGAAGAGAGAATGTTGGGGTGGAGAAAGTGATGAGAGTAAGTGAGCTTGGGAAGGAGACTTATGTGAGGAAGTACCAGGAGAGACTGAGTAAAGAATTGAAAAAGGTGAGAGCAAAGGATGTAAGGGGAGTGGGGGAGGAATGAGATGTATTTAGGGAAGCAGTGATGGCTTGCGCAAAAGATGCTTGTGGCATGAGAAGCGTGGGAGGTGGGCAGATTAGAAAGGGTTTTGAGTGGTTGGATGAAGAAGTAAGATTATTAATGAAAGAGAAGAGAGAGGCATTTGGACGATTCTTGTAGGGAAATAGTGCAAATGGCTGGGAGATGTATATAAGAAAGAGGCAGGAGGTCAAGAGAAAGGTGCAAGAGGTGAAAAAGAGGGCAAATGAGAGTTGGGGTGAGAGAGTATCATTAAATTTTAGGGAGAATAAAAAGATGTTTTAGAAGGGGTAACTAAAGTGCGTAAGACAAGAGAACAAATGAAAATATCGGTGAAGGGGGCCAATGGGGAGGTAGTAACAAGTAGTGGTGATGTGAGAAGTATATGGAATGAGTATTTTGAAGATTTGTTGAATGTGTTAGATGACAGAGTGGCAGATATAGGGTGTTTTGGTCGAGGTGGTGTGCGAAGTGAGTGTTAGGGAGAATGATTTGGTAAACAGAGAAGAGGTGGTGAAAGCTTTGCGTTAGATGAAAGCCGGTAAGGCGGTAAGTTTAGATGGTATTGCAATGGAATTTATCAAAAAAGGGGGTGACTGTGTTGTTGACTGGTTGGTAAGGATATTTAATGTATGTATGGCTCATGGTGAAGTGCCTGAGGATTGGCGGAATGCATGTATAGTGCCATTGTCCAAAGGCAAAGGGGATAAAAGTGAGTGCTCAAATTACTGAGGTATAAGTTTGTTGAGTATTCCTGGGAAATTATATGGGAGGGTACTAATTGAGAGGGTGAAGACATGTACAGAGCATCAGATAGGGGAAGAGCAGTGTGGTTTCAGAAGTGGTAGAGGATGTGTGGATCAGGTGTTTGCTTTGAAGAATGTATGTGAGAAATACTTAGAAAAACAAATGGATTTGTATGTAGCTTTTATGGATCTGGGGAAGGCATATGATAGAGTTGCTAGAGATGCTCTGTGGAAGGTTTTGAGGATATGTGGTTTGGGAGGCAAGTTGCTAGAAGCAGTGAAAGGTTTTAATCGAGGATGTAAGGCATGTATACGAGTAGCAAGAGAGGAAAGTGATTGGTTCTCAGTGAATGTCGGTTTGCGGCAGGGTTGCATGATGTCACCATGGTTGTTTAGTTTGTTTATGGATGGGATTGTTAGGGAGGTAAATGCATGAATTTTGGAGAGATCATGAGAGGCAAGTGTTTTGGGAGCAGCTGAGTGAGTGTGTTAGCAGCTTTGATGCACGGGACCGGGTTATAGTGATGGGTGATTTGAATGCAAAGGTGAGTAATGTGGCAGTTGAGGGAATAATTGGTATACATGGGATGTTCAGTGTTGTAAATGGAAATGGTGAAGAGCGTGTAGATATGTGTGCTGAAAAAGGACCGGTGATTGGTAACAACTGGTTCAAAAAGAGAGATATACTTAAGTATACGTATGTAAATAGGAGAGATGGCCAGAAAGCGTTATTGGATTGCGTGTTAATTGATAGGGACGTGAAAGAGAGACTTTTGGATGTTAATGTGCTGAGAGGTGAAACTGGAGGGATGTCTGATCATTATCTTGTGGAGGCGAAGGTGAAGATTTGAAGAGGTTTTCAGAAAAGAAGAGAGAATGTTGGGGTGGAGAAAGTGATGAGAGTAAGTGAGCTTGGGAAGGAGACTTATGTGAGGAAGTACCAGGAGAGACTGAGTGCAGAATTGAAAAAGGTGAGAGCAAAGGATGTAAGGGGAGTGGGGGAGGAATGAGATGTATTTAGGGAAGCAGTGATGGCTTGCGCAAAAGATGCTTGTGGCATGAGAAGCGTGGGAGGTGGGCAGATTAGAAAGCGTAGCGAGTGGTGGGATGAAGAAGTAAGATTATTAGTGAAAGAGAAGGACGATTCTTGTAGGGAGATAGTGTAAATGGCTGGGAGATGTATCGAAGAAAGATTGAGAAGGTCAAGAGAAAGGCACAAGAGGTGAAAAAGAGGGCAAATAAGAGTTGGGGAGAATAAAAAGGTGCTTTGCAAGGAGGTAAAGAAAGTGAGTAAGACAACAGAACAAATGGAACATCAGCGAAGGGGGCTAATGGGGAGGTAATAACAAGTAGTGGTGATGTGAGTAGATGGAGTTAGTATTTTGAAGGTTTCTTGAATGTGTTAGATGACAGAGTGGCAGATACAGGGTAGGTCTTGGTCGAGGTGGTGTGCGTAGGGAGAGGGTTAGGGAGAATGATTAGGTAAACATAGAAGAGGTAGTGAAAGCTTTGCGGAAGATGAAAGCCAGCAAGGTCGCGGGTTTTGATGGTATTGCAGTGTAATTTATTAAAAAAGGGGGTGACTGTGTTGTTGACTGGTTGGTAAGGATATTTCATGTATGTATGGCTCATGGTGAAGTGCTAGAGGATTGGTGCAATGCATGCATAGTGCCATTGTACAAAGCACTATTTTTTCATGCGGAATGAGAATATTGGGTTGAAATATATATATATATATATATATATATATATATATATATATATATATATATATATATATATATATATATATATATACCGAGGTAGCGCAAGGAAACAGATGGAACAATGGCCCAGCCCACCCACATACACATGTATATACATACACATCCACACACGCACATATACATACTTATTCATTTTAACATATATATATATATATATATATATATATATATATATATATATATATATATATATATATATATACACATGTACAAAATTCACACTTCCTACCTTTATTCATTTCCGTCGCCACCCCGCCACACATGAAATGACAACCTCCTCCCCCCACACGTGCGCGAGGTAGCGCTAGGAAAGGTCAACAAAGGCCACATTCCTTCACACTCAGTCGCTAGCTGTCATGTATAATGCATCGAAACCACAGCTCCCTTTCCACATCCAGGCCCCACAAACTTTCCACATGCTTCACATGCCCTGGTTCAATCCACTGGTAGCACGTCGACCCCGATGTACTACATCGTTCCAATTCACTCTATTCCTTGCACGCCTTTCATCCTCCTGCATGTTCAGGCCCCGAGCCCTAAAAACCTTCTTCACTCCATCCTACCACCTCCAATTTGGTCTCCCTCTTCTCCTCGTTCCCTCCACCTCTGATACATATATCCTCTTTGTCAATCTTTCCTCACTCATTCTCTCCATGTGACCAAACCATTTCAACACACCCTCTTCTGCTCTCTCAACCACACTCTTTATTACCACACTTACCCTTTCATTACTTACTCGATCTAACCACCTTAAACATCTCATTTCCAACACATCCACCCTCCTTCGCACAACCCTATCTATAGCCCACGCCTGGAAACCATATAACATTGTTGGAATCACTATTCCTTCAAACATACCCATTTTTGCTTTCCGAGATAATGTTCTCCCATTCCACACATTTTTCAACGCTCCCAGAACTTTCGCCCCCTCCACCACCCTGTGACTCACTTCCGCTTCCATGGTTCCATCCGCTGACAAATCCACTCCCACATATCTAAAACACTTCACTTACTCCAAATTTCTCCATTCAAACTTACCTTCCAGTTGACTTGTCCCTCAACCCTACTGTACCTAATAACCTTGCTCTTTTTCACATTTATTCTTAGCTTTCTTCTTTCACACACTTTACCAAACTCAGTCACCAGATTCTGCAGTTTCTCACTCGAATCAGCCACCAGCGCTGTATCATCAGCGAACAACAGCTGATTCACTTCCCAAGCCCTCTCGTTCACAACAGACTGCATACTTGCCCCTCTCTCCAAAATTCATGCATTTACCTCCCTAAGAATCCCACCCATAAACAAACTAAACAACCATGGTGACATCATGCAACCCTGCCGCAAACCGACATTCACTGAGAACCAATCACTTTCCTCTCTTGCTACTCGTATACATGCCTTACATCACCTTTGCATTCAAATCACCCATCACTATAACCCGGTCCCGTGCATCAAAGCTGCTAACACACTCACTCAGCTGCTTCCAAAACACTTGCCTCTCATGATCTCTCCAAAATTCATGCATTTACCTCCCTAACAATCCCATCCATAAACAAACTAAACAACCATGGTGACATCATGCAACCCTGCCGCAAACCGACATTCACTGAGAACCAATCACTTTCCTCTCTTGCTACTCGTATACATGCCTTACATCCTCGATTAAAACCTTTCACTGCTTCTAGCAACTTGCCTCCCAAACCACATATCCTCAAAACCTTCCACAGAGCATCTCTAGCAACTCTATCATATGCCTTCCCCAGATCCATAAAAGCTACATACAAATCCATTTGTTTTTCTAAGTATTTCTCACATACATTCTTCAAAGCAAACACCTGATCCACACATCCTCTACCTCTTCTGAAACCACACTGCCCTTCCCCTATCTGATGCTCTGTACATGCCTTCACCCTCTCAATTAGTACCCTCCCATATAATTTCCCAGGAATACTCAACAAACTTATACCTCAGTAATTTGAGCACTCACTTTTATCCCCTTTGCCTTTGGACAATGGCACTATACATGCATTCCGCCAATCCTCAGGCACTTCACCATGAGCCATACATACATTAAATATCCTTACCAACCAGTCAACAACACAGTCACCCCCTTTTTTGATAAATTCCATTGCAATACCATCTAAACCTACCGCCTTACCGGCTTTCATCTAACGCAAAGCTTTCACTATCTCTTCTCTGTTTACCAAATCATTCTCCCTAACACTCTCACTTCGCACACCACCTCGACCAAAACACCCTATATCTGCCACTCTATCATCTAACACATTCAACAAATCTTCAAAATACTCATTCCATATACTTCTCACATCACCACTACTTGTTACTACCTCCCCATTGGCCCCCTTCACCGATATTTTCGTTTGTTCTCTTGTCTTACGCACTTTAGTTACCCCTTCTAAAACATCTTTTTATTCTCCCTAAAATTTAATGATACTCTCTCACCCCAACTCTCATTTGCCCTCTTTTTCACCTCTTGCACCTTTCTCTTGACCTCCTGCCTCTTTCTTATATACATCTCCCAGCCATTTGCACTATTTCCCTACAAGAATCGTCCAAATGCCTCTCTCTTCTCTTTCATTAATAATCTTACTTCTTCATCCCACCACTCACAACCCTTTCTAATCTGCCCACCTCCCACGCTTCTCATGCCACAAGCATCTTTTGCGCAAGCCATCACTGCTTCCCTAAATACATCTCATTCCTCCCCCACTCCCCTTACATCCTTTGCTCTCACCTTTTTCAATTCTGCACTCAGTCTCTCCTGGTACTTCCTCACTTAAGTCTCCTTCCCAAGCTCACTTACTCTCATCACTTTCTCCACCCCAACATTCTCTCTTCTTTTCTGAAAACCTCTGCAAATCTTCACCTTCGCCTCCACAAGATAATGATCAGACATCCCTCCCGTTTCATCTCTCAGCACATTAACTTTCAAAAGAGTCACTTTCACGTGCCTATCAATTAACACGTAATCCAATAACGCTCTCTGGCCATCTCTCCTATTTACATACGTATACTTAAGTATATCTCTCTTTTTGAGCCAGGAGTTCCCAATCACCTGTCCTTCTTCAGCACACATATCTACAAGCTCTTCATCATTTCCATTTACAACACTGAACATCCCATGAACACCAATTATTCCCTCAACTGCCACATTACTCACCTTTGCATTCAAATCACCCATCACTATAACCCGGTCTCGTGCATCAATTCTGCTAACTCACTCACTCAGCTGCTCTCATAACACTTGCCTTTAAAATTATGAATATATCTGTGTTTAAGAAATATGGTAGATTTACCTCGTTCCCTGGGTGTTGCATGAGCCAATCAGCCATCTTAACTACAACGTTTCTATGTCCCAGCTATCAGATCTGAGTGAACAGGGTATAGTCATGATGATCTTCTCTAACCCACTCCTGAAGGTGGACAAAGACCTATCATCACCTCCTCCTCCTCCGCCGCCGCCACCCTGCAGTTCCGGGTTCGTCAACCATCATATTCTCTTTCTTAACAAATGTCGTATCTTCCGTCTTAGTAGAAACACAATTTATTATTTGAAATGAAAATAAATAAATATAACATGAATAAATATAGAATCTACTGTAGCATCTTGGTGGTTGTGTGCCTCGTGGTCGTGAGCGTGATCGTACCCTGGTTCCTGTCCAACGTCTTCGTCAGGTAGCAGAGGAAGCTACTCTCTATCCTGGAGGAAAGACACACACACACGTACGCCCTCAAACTCCCTCTCTTGGGTCTGGTGAAGGTGAAGGACTTCGCCTCACCGGTGGAGGCGGCATCACACGTCTCCACCCCGACCCTGGGTGACGTATGGCGTCTTCACCGTCTCTTCAAGAACGTGCGGATCCTTGAGGACCTGGTGTCCCAGCCTGTGGAGGAGCCCAAGACCATGACCCTCATCCTGCAGCTCTTGGTCAGCTTCTTCCTGAGTGTGGCGGTGGTCGTTTACGCCGGCATTTACCTTTGTGCTCAAATGGCACTGGTGAAGCATATGGCATGCTGGGTGATGGCCTTCTTGGTAAGGAAGGTTAGGGCAACTGTTGCACCTCTCCCAGTCCAGCAGGTGACTAGAGAGGCTGTACAACCGCCCAAGAAACAAAGGCCTGTCCCATCACCCAAGGAACGGCAGCCTGTCCCATCACCCAAGGAACGGCAGCCTGTCCCATCACCCAAGGAACGGCAGCCTGACCCATCACCCAAGGAACGGCAGCCTGACCCATCACCCAAGGTTCCCAAGGAAAGGAAGCCTGTCCCATCACCCAAGGAACAGCAGCCTGTCCCATCACCCAAGGAACGGCAGCCTGACCCATCACCCAAGGAACGGCAGCCTGACCCATCACCCAAGGAACGGCAGCCTGACCCATCACCCAAGGAACGGCAGCCTGACCCATCACCCAAGGTTCCCAAGGAAAGGAAGCCTGTCCCATCACCCAAGGAACAGCGGCCTGTCCCACCCAAGGTTCCCAGGGAAAAGAAGCCTGTCCCATCACCCAAGGAACAGCAGCCTGTCCCACCCAAGGGTCCCAAGGAACAGCGGCCTGTCCCACCCAAGGGTCCCAAGGAACAGCAGCCTGTCCCACCCAAGGGTCCCAAGGAACAGCGGCCTGTCCCACCCAAGGTTCCCAGGGAAAAGAAACCTGTCCCATCACCCAAGGAACGGCAGCCTGTCCCACCCAAGGGTCCCAAGGAAAAGAAACCTGTCCCATCAACTAGGGTTCCTAAGGAACAGCAGCCTGTCCCATCACGTAAGGAACGGCAGCCTGTCCCACCCAAGGGTCCCAAGGAAAAGAAACCTGTCCCATCAACTAGGGTTCCTAAGGAACGGCAGCCTGTTCCATCACGTAAGGAACGGCAGCCTGTCCCATCACCTAAGGAACGGCAGCCTGTCCCATCACCTAAGGAACGGCAGCCTGTCCCATCACGTGAGGAACAGCAGCCTGTCCCATCACGTAAGGAACGGCAGCCTGTCCCATCACCTAAGGAACGGCAGCCTGTCCCACCCAAGGGTCCCAAGGAAAAGAAGCCTGTCTCATCAACCAGGGTTCCCAAGGAAAAGAAACCTGTCCCATCACCCAAGGAACGTAAGCCTGTCCCATCTCGACAGAGAAGGTGGACAGAATGGATGGAGGTGCCACTTGCAGAACATGAGTACCTTAAGATCAACGTTCCAGCCATACAGGACTGCCACAAAGTCAACATTACGTTCCCCGGTGACGATAAGAACTATATAGTGGTAACAGGTGATCGTGAACCAGTCACTCACGCCTGCCTCGACATACAGCAAGAACTCCAGCTGTATCAACCTACTGAAGTAGACCTTTTCTCTCTGGTGTCCAATGTCAGCTACCGGGACCGTCCCTCCAGATTGTGGCCATCCGGTCATGTACTGGATATGCTGCCTATTGATGAGAAACTGCATAGCAGGATCATCGGCAGGGGTGGCAAAATAGTCGACGGTATTAGGAAGAAACATTGTGTCGACATCTACGTCCCTAACAAACGAGAAGTGTATAAGGAAATACATGTACTCGGATGGGAGCGAGACGTGGACAGGGCAGTGGCTCATATACATAGGCTCATAAGACCCAGAGAAAATCGTCACCAGTACAACAACTTACGACGCCCAACAACTACATCCCACAATAGTGACAACCAAGTTGGACGACACAAGTCTGACGATCAATTTCAAAACGAAGCCGAAAGACAGAAGTCTAAGGGTGAACTTCATGGCGAACCGTGAAGAGACTGAAGTCTGAGGCTGAGTGAAATGTGAGGATGAGTCTGGCGTGTTTTTCGTTATCTTTTACTTATATATATATATTTTTTATTAACCATAAATTTCATGTAAGTTTAATTCCTAATGATGACCTTAAAAGGTGTGTGTGGAGAGAGACAATATTTCTTTATACTGATGGAACACATTCCACTTTTGAAAGACTATTAAATATCTTTCCTGTTCAGTAACTTTCTCCTTTTCCTCATGTAATGCCTCACAGAGTACATGAGAACTTCAATATATTGGGACCTCTAGCCTTCTTATCGCCACCATGTCTTAGTGTTCCTTGTGTTGGTGTATGTAAACATTAATAGCACCTGTAATTTTTGCTATTTTTCGGAGAAACAGATTTTTTGAAAATATAAGTTGAAACACTATTATTTCATGCGTTAGCGAGGTAGCGCAAGGAAACAGACGAAAGAATGGCCCAACCCACCCACATACACATGTATGTACATACACGTCCAGACACTTGCTGCCTTCATTCATTCCCGTCGCCACCGCGCCACACATGAAATGATAACTCAGTCACAAGCTTCTGCAGTTTCTCGCTCGAATCAGCCACCAGCACTGTATCATCACCGAACAACAGCTGACTTACTTCCCAAGCCCTCTCATCCACAACAGACTGCATACTTGCCCCTCTCTCCAAAACTCTTGCATTCACCTCCCTAACAGCCCCATCCATAAACAAATTAAACAACCATAGCGACATCACACACCCCTGCCACAAACGACATTCACTGAGAACCAATCACTTTCCTCTCTTGCTACTCCTACACATGCCTTACATCCTCGATTAAAACTTTTCACTGCTTCTAGCAGCTTGCCTCCCACACCATATATTGCTAGTACCTTCCACAGAGCATCTCTATCAACTCTATCATATGCCATCTCCAGATAAATAAATGTTACATACAAATCCATTTGTTTTTCTAAGTATTTCTCGCATACATTCTTCAAAGCAAACACCTGACCTACACATCCTCTACCACTTCTGAAACCACACTGCTCTTCCCCAGTCTGATGCTCTATACATTTAGGCCCCCCCCGCCCCCCTCCCAATTTCTTTTTAAAATTATAATATGACATAATGCAACGCTTCCATTCTTGAAAAAAAAAAATATTGGAAAACATCTCCTAATGCTTCCTCTAACAGACAGATGTGCAATAAATGCCAAAAGAATAATGATACAATCTTCATAAATGGTAATTATTAATTACAAACCTTAGTGAACACCAAAAAATATTTCAATCCCACATAAATGTTTAGGATTGGAAACAGCCTTTATACTTAAGTTTTCAAGGAAATCTATTACCCTTCCAAAAATAGTGAAACTGACAGGTAATATAGGTTAGGGCATCTTTTCGTCTCCCCCCCCCCCCCACATAAAAAATTCTTTTAAATTGTAACACAAGATAATGAAACATTTCTGTAACCGAAATCATCTAGGAAAATATCTCATAATTCATTCCCTACCCGACAGACACCCGATAAATACGAAACGAAGAATGACAAAATTTCCCTAATATGTAATCATACATTGCATGCCTTATAAGCCCGGAAACAACATTTCAACCCTAGATTGTTAATCAGTATTGAAAATAGTCCTTATACTGAGGTTTTCAAGAAAATCTATTTTTCGTCGAAAAATACCAAAATTTACAGGTAATAGTTCAGGGTATTTTTTAGCCCAAAAATATTTTTCTTTTGAAACTGTACCATACCTTAATATAAGGCTTCTATACTTGAAAAAATCTTGGAAAATACCTTATAATGCTTCCTGTAGCCAACACATACCCAATAAATTAGTTCAAACGTATTCAAAATCTTAAAAGATAATCATTAATTACAGGCCTTAATGATAACCAAAAAATATTTCAACCCCAGATTCGTATTTACTATTTAAAATAGTCCTTGTACTGAACTTATAAAGGATATCTATTACTCTCCCAAAACATTTCAAATTACAGGTAACAGTTTAGGGTATTTTTTGGCCCAAAAATCTTTTTCTCTTGAAACTTTATCACAACACTAAGAAAAACTTCTATGCTTTATACAAACTTGGAAAATATTACACAATGCTTTCCCTAGGCGAGATATAATAAATAAACAAGAAAAAAATAATTACATAATCTTCTAAAAAGATAATCATTAATTACAGGCCATGAAACTCCCAAACAATATTTCAACCCAAAATTGGTATTTAGCACTTAAAATAGTCCTTATACTGAAATTGTCAAGGAAATCTATTACAGGTAAAAAGTTCAGAGTATATTTTAACCCATAAAACCTTATTCATTTGAAATTGGAATATGACACAATACAATGCTTCCATTCTTGAAATAATATTAGAAGACATCTAATGCTTCCCTTAACAGAGAGATACGAAATAAATGCCAAAACAATAGAGGTTCAATCTTCAAAAAAGGTAATCAATAATTAAAAACCTTACTGAAAAAGAAAAAAATTTCAATCCTACAAAAGTGTTTAGGATTGGAAACAGCCTTTATACTTAAGTTTTCTAAGAAATCTAGTGGAAATTGAAGGTAATATATGTCAGGTCATCTTTTAACCCCCCCCCCCCCCTCCCACTCAAATAAAAAAGAAAAACTTTTACAATTGTAATACAACATAAGGAAACATTTCTGTAACCGAAATCATCTAGGAAAATATCTCATAATTCATTCCATAACCGACAGACGCCCGATAAATACCAAACGAAGAATGACAAAGTTTCCCTAATATGTAATCATACATTGCATGCCTTATAAGCCCGGAAACAACATTTCAACCCTAGATTGTTAATCAGTATTGAAAATAGTCCTTATACTGAGGTTTTCAAGAAAATCTATTTTTCGTCGAAAAATACCAAAATTTACAGGTAATAGTTCAGGGTATTTTTTAGCCCAAAAATCTTTTTCTTCAGAAACTGTACCATACCTTAATATAAGGCTTCTATACTTGAAAAAATCTTGGAAAATACCTTATAATGCTTCCTGTAGCCAACAGATACCAAATAATTAGTTCAAACGTATTCAAAATCTTAAAAGATAATCATTAATTACAGGCCTTAATGATAACCAAACAATATTTCAACCCCAGATTCGTATTTACCATTTAAAATAGTCCTTGTACTGAACTTATAAAGGATATCTATTACCCTCCCAAAACACTACAAATTACAGGTAACAGTTTACGGTATTTTTTGGACCAAAATTTTTTTCTTTTGAAACGTTATTATAACACCAACAAACACTTCTATGCTTTATATAATGTTGGAAAATATTACACAGGGGTTTCCCTAGGCGACATTTAACAAATACACAATAAAAAAAATAATTAGTCTTCTAAAAAGATAATCATTAATTACAGGCCATAAAACTCCCAAACAATATTTCAACCCAAAATTTGTATTTAGCACTTAAAATAGTCCTTATACTGAAATTCTTAAGGAAATCTATTACCCTTTCAAAAATAATAAAAATTACAGGTAAAAGTTCGAGATAAATTTTAACCCAAAAAATTTATTCATCTGAAATTGGAATGTGACACAATACAATGCTTCCATTCTTGAAATAATATTAGAAATCATCTCTTAATGCTTCCCTTCAAAGATAGATACGCAATAAATGCCAAAACAATAATGATACAATTTTCATAAAAGGTAATCATTAATTACAAATCTTACTGAACACTAAACAATATTTCAATCCCACATAAGTGTTTAGGATTGGAAACAGCCTTTATACTTAAGTTTTCAGGGAAATCTATTACCCTTCCAAAAATAGTGAAAATGACAGGTAATATAGGTTAGGGCATCTTTTCGTCTCCCCCCCCCCACATAAAAAATTCTTTTAAATTGTAATATAACATAATGAACATTTCTGTAACCGAAATCATCTAGGAAAATATCTCATAATTCATTCCCTAACCGACAGACGCCCGATAAATACGAAACGAAGAATGACAAAATTTCCCTAATATGTAATCATACATTGCATGCCTTATAAGCCCGGAAACAACATTTCAACCCTAGATTGTTAATCAGTATTGAAAATAGTCCTTATACTGAGGTTTTCAAGAAAATCTATTTTTCGTCGAAAAATACCAAAATTTACAGGTAATACTTCAGGGTATTTTTTAGCCCAAAAATCTTTTTCTTTTGAAACTGTACCATACCTTAATATAAGGCTTCTATACTTGAAAAAATCTTGGAAAATACCTTATAATGCTTCCTGTAGCCAACACATACCCAATAAATTAGTTCAAACGTATTCAAAATCTTAAAAGATAATCATTAATTACAGGCCTTAATGATAACCAAACAATATTTCAATCCCAGATTCGTATTTACCATTTAAAATAGTCCTTGTACTGAACTTATATAGGATATCTATTACCTTCCCAAAACACTACAAATTACAGATAATAGTTTAGGGTATTTTTTGGCCCAAAATATTTTTCTTTTCAAACGTTATTATAACACTAAGAAACACTCTATGCTTTATATAATCTCGTAAAATATTACACAATGCTTTCCCTAGGCGAGATATAACAAATGAACCAGAAAAAAATAATTACATAATCTTCTAAAAAGATAATCATTAATTACAGACCATAAAACTCCCAAACAATATTTCAACCCAAAATTGGTATTTAGCACTTAAAATAGTCCTTATACTGAAATTGTCAAGGAAATCTATTACCCTTTCAAAAATACTAAAATTTACAGGTATAAAGTTCAGGGGAAATTTTAATCCAAAAAAAATTAATTTGAAATTGCAATATGACACAATACAATGCTTCCATTCTTGAAATAATGTTAGAAAACATCTCTTAATGCTTCCTTTCAAAGATAGATACGCAATAAATGCCAAAACAATAATGCAACAATCTTCCTCAATGGTGATCATTAATTACAAACTTTACTGAACACTAAACAATATTTCAATCCTACATAAGTGTTTAGGATTGGAAACAGCATTTATACTTAAGTTTTCAAGGAAATCTATTACCCTTCCATAAATAGTGAAAATGACAGGTAATATAGGTTAGGGCATCTTTTCGTCTCCCCCCCCCCCCCCCACAATAAAAAATTCTTTTAGATTGTAATATAACATAATGAAATATTTCTGTAACCGAAATCATCTAGGAAAATATCTCATAATTCATTCCCTAACCGACAGACACCCGATAAATACGAAACGAAGAATGACAAAATTTCCCTAATATGTAATCATACATTGCATGCCTTATAAGCCCGGAAACAACATTTCAACCCTAGATTGTTAATCAGTATTGAAAATAGTCCTTATACTGAGGTTTTCAAGAAAATCTATTTTTCGTCGAAAAATACCAAAATTTACAGGTAATAGTTCAGGGTATTTTTTTAGCCCAAAAATCTTTTTCTTTTGAAACTCTACCATACCTTAATATAAGGCTTCTATACTTGAAAAAATCTTGGAAAATACCTTATAATGCTTCCTGTAGCCAACAGATACCCAATAAATTAATTCCAACGTATTCAAAATCTTAAAAGATAATCATTAATTACAGGACTTAATGGTAACCAAACAATATTTCAACCCCAGATTCGTATTTACCATTTAAAATAGTCCTTGTACTGAACTTATAAACGATATCTATTACCTTCCCAAAACACTATAAATTACAGGTAACAGTTTAGGGTATTTTTTTGCCAAAAATATTTTTCTTTTGAAACGTTGTTATAACACTAAGAAACACTCTAAGCTTTATATAATCTTGGAAAATATTACACAGGGCTTTCCCTAGGCGAGATATAACAAATGAACAACAAAAAAATAATTACATAATCTTCTAAAAAGATAATCATTAATTACAGGCCATTAAAACTCACAAACAATATCTCAACCCAAAATTGATATTTAGCACTTAAAATAGTCCTTATACTGAAATTGTCAAGGAAATCTATTACCCTTTCAAAAATACTAAAATTTACAGGTATAAAGTTCAGGGGAAATTTTAATCCAAAAAACTTAATTTGAAATTGCAATATGACACAATACAATGCTTCCATTCTTGAAATAATATTAGAAAACATCTCTTAATTCTTCTTTTCAAAGATAGATACGCAATAAATGCCAAAAAAATAATGAAACAATCTTCATCAATGGTGATCATTAATTACAAACTTTACTGAACACTAAACAATATTTCAATTCTACATAAGTGTTTAGGATTGGAAACAGCCTTTATACTTAAGTTTTCAAGGAAATCTATTACCCTTACAAAAATAGTGAAAATGACAGTTAATATAGGTTAGGGCATCTTTTCGTCTCCCCCCCCCCCCCCACATAAAAAATTCTTTTAAATTGTAATATAACATAATGAAACATTTCTGTAACCGAAATCATCTAGGAAAATATCTCATAATTCATTCCCTAACCGACAGACGCCCGATAAATACGAAACGAAGAATGACAAAATTTCCCTAATATGTAATTATACATTGCATGTCTTATAAGCCCGAAAACAACATTTCAACCCTAGATTGTTATTCAGTATTGAAAATAGTCCTTATACTGAGGTTTTCAAGAAAATCTATTTTTCGTCGAAAAATACCAAAATTTACAGGTAATAGTTCAGGGTATTTTTTAGCCCAAAAATCTTTTTCTTTTGAAACTGTACCATACCTTAATATAAGGCTTCTATACTTGAAAAAATCTTGGAAAATACCTTATAATGCTTCCTGTAGCCAACACATACCCAATAAATTAGTTCAAACGTATTCAAAATCTTAAAAGATAATCATTAATTACAGGCCTTAATGATAACCAAACAATATTTCAACCCCACATTCGTATTTACCATTTAAAATAGTCCTTGTACTGAACTTATAAAGGATATCTATTACCTTCCCAAAACACTACAAATTACAGGTAACAGTTTAGTGTATTTTTTGGCCCACACTATTTTTCTTTTTAAACGTTATTATAACACTAAGAAACACTCTATGCTTTATATAATCTTGGAAAATATTACACAGGGTTTCCCTAGGCGAGAAATAACAAATGAACAAGAAAAAAATAATTATATAATCTTCTAAAAAGATAATCATTAATTACAGGCTATAAAATTCCCCAAACAATATTTCAACCCAAAATTGATATTTAGCACTTAAAATAGTCCTTATACTGAAATTGTCAAGGAAATCTATTACCCTTTCAAAAATACTAAAATTTACAGGTATAAAGTTAAGGGTAAATTTTAATCCAAAAAACTTAATTTGAAATTGCAATATGACACAATACAATGCTTCCATTCTTGAAATAATATTAGAAAACATCTCTTAATGCTTCCTTTCAAAGATAGATACGCAATAAATGCCAAAACAATAATGAAACAATCTTCATCAATGATGATCATTAATTACAAACTTTACTGAACACTAAACAATATTTCAATCTACATAAGTGTTTAGGATTGGAAACAGCCTTTATACTTAAGTTTTCAAGGAAATCTATTACCCTTACAAAAATAGTGAAAATGACAGTTAATATAGGTTAGGGCATCTTTTCGTCTCCCCCCCCCCCCCCCACATAAAAAATTCTTTTAAATTGTAATATAACATAATGAAACATTTCTGTAACCGAAATCATCTAGGAAAATATCTCATAATTCATTCCCTAACCGACAGACGCCCGATAAATACGAAACGAAGAATGACAAAATTTCCCTAATATGTAATTATACATTGCATGTCTTATAAGCCCGAAAACAACATTTCAACCGTAGATTGTTATTCAGTATTGAAAATAGTCCTTATACTGAGGTTTTCAAGAAAATCTATTTTTCGTCGAAAAATACCAAAATTTACAGGTAATAGTTCAGGGTATTTTTTGGCCGAAAAAACTTTTTCTTTTGAAACTGTACCAAACCTTAATATATGGCTTCTATACTTGAAAAAATCTTGGAAAATACCTTATAATGCTTCCTGTAGTCAACACATACCCAATAAATTACTTCAAACGTATTCAAAATCTTAAAAGATAATCATTAATTACAGGCCTTAATGATAATCAAACAATATTTCAACCCCACATTCGTATTTACAATTTAAAATAGTTCTTGTACTGAACTTATAAACTATATTTATTACCTTCCCAAAACACTACAAATTACAGGTAACAGTTTAGGGTATTTTTTGGCCCAAAATATTTCTCTTTTGAAACGTTATTATAACACTAAGAAACACTCTATGCTTTATATAATCTTGGAAAATATTACACAGGGCTTTCCCTAGGCGAGATATAACAAATGAACAAAAAACAAATAATTACATAATCTTCTAAAAACATAGTCATTAATTACAGGCCATAAAACTCCCAAACAATATTTCAACCCAAAATTGGTATTTAGCACTTAAAATAGTCCTTATACTGAAATTGTCAAAGAAATCTATTACTCTTTCAAAAATACTAAAATTTACAGGTATAAAGTTCAGGGGAAATTTTAATACAAAAAACTTAATTTGAAATTGTAATATGACAAAATACAATGCTTCTATTCTTGAAATAATATTAGAAAACATCTCTCAATGCTTCCTTTCGAAGATACATACGCAATAAATGCCAAAACAATAATGATACAATCTTCATCAATGGTGATCATTAATTACAAACTTTACTGAACACTAAACAATATTTCAATCCCACATAAGTGTTTAGGATTGGAAACAGCCTTTATACTTAAGTTTTCAAGGAAATCTATTACCCTTCCAAAAATAGTGAAACTGACAGTTAATATAGGTTAGGGCATCTTTTCGTCTCCTCCCCCCACCCATAAAAAATTCTTTTAAATTGTAATATAACATAATGAAACATTTCTGTAACCGAAATCATCTAGGAAAATATCTCATAATTCATTCCCTACCCGACAGACGCCCGATAAATACGAAACGAAGAATGACAAAATTTCCCTAATATGTAATCATACATTGCATGTCTTATAAGCCCGGACACAACATTTCAACCCTAGATTGTTAATCAGTATTGAAAATAGTCCTTATACTGAGGTTTTCAAGAAAATCTATTTTTCGTCGAAAAATACCAAAATTTACAGGTAATAGTTCAGGGTATTTTTTAGCCCAAAAAACTTTTTCTTTTGAAACTGTACCATACCTTAATATAAGGCTTCTATACTTGAAAAAATCTTGGAAAATACCTTATAATGCTTCCTGTAGCCAACACATACCCAATAAATTAGTTCAAACGTATTCAAAATCTTAAAAGATAATCATTAATTACAGGTCTTAATGATAACCAAAAAATATTTCAACCCCAGATTCGTATTTACCATTTAAAATAGTCCTTGTACTGAACTTATAAAGGATATCTATTACTCTCCCAAAACATTTCAAATTACAGGTAACAGTTTAGGGTATTTTTTGGCCCAAAAATCTTTTTCTCTTGAAACTTTATCACAACACTAAGAAAAACTTCTATGCTTTATACAAACTTGGAAAATATTACACAATGCTTTCCCTAGGCGAGATATAATAAATAAACAAGAAAAAAATAATTACATAATCTTCTAAAAAGATAATCATTAATTACAGGCCATGAAACTCCCAAACAATATTTCAACCCAAAATTGGTATTTAGCACTTAAAATAGTCCTTATACTGAAATTGTCAAGGAAATCTATTACAGGTAAAAAGTTCAGAGTATATTTTAACCCATAAAACCTTATTCATTTGAAATTGGAATATGACACAATACAATGCTTCCATTCTTGAAATAATATTAGAAGACATCTAATGCTTCCCTTAACAGAGAGATACGAAATAAATGCCAAAACAATAGAGGTTCAATCTTCAAAAAAGGTAATCAATAATTAAAAACCTTACTGAAAAAGAAAAAAATTTCAATCCTACAAAAGTGTTTAGGATTGGAAACAGCCTTTATACTTAAGTTTTCTAAGAAATCTATTACCCTTCAAAAATAGTGAAAATGACAGGTAATATAGGTTAGGGCATCTTTTCGTCTCCCCCCCCCCTCCCACACATAAAAAATTCTTTTAAATTGTAATATAACATAATGAAACATTTCTGTAACCGAAATCATCTAGGAAAATATCTCATAATTCATTCCCTAACCGACAGACGCCCGATAAATACGAAACGAAGAATGACAAAATTTCCCTAATATGTAATCATACATTGCATGCCTTATAAGCCCGGAAACAACATTTCAACCCTAGATTGTTAATCAGTATTGAAAATAGTCCTTATACTGAGGTTTTCAAGAAAATCTATTTTTCGTCGAAAAATACCAAAATTTACAGGTAATAGTTCAGGGTATTTTTTAGCCCAAAAATATTTTTCTTTTGAAACTGTACCATACCTTAATATAAGGCTTCTATACTTGAAAAAATCTTGGAAAATACCTTATAATGCTTCCTGTAGCCAACACATACCCAATAAATTAGTTCAAACGTATTCAAAATCTTAAAAGATAATCATTAATTACAGGCCTTAATGATAACCAAACAATATTTCAACCCCAGATTCGTATTTACCATTTAAAATAGTCCTTGTACTGAACTTATAAAGGATATCTATTACCCTCCCAAAACACTATAAATTACAGGTAACAGTTTACGGTATTTTTTGGACCAAAATTTTTTTCTTTTGAAACGTTATTATAACACCAAGACACACTTCTATGCTTTATATAATGTTGGAAAATATTACACAGGGCTTTCCCTAGGCGAGATATAACAAATAAACAATAAATAAATAATTACATAATCTTCTTAAAAGATAATGATTAATTTCAGGCCATAAAATTCCCCAATGAATATATCAACCCAAAATTCGTATCTAGTGCTTATACTGAAATTGTCAAGGAAATCTATTAACTTTCAATAATACTAAAAATTCCAAGTAACAGTTCAGGATATCTTTTACCCCCCCCCCCCCCCCAAACAAAAAAAAAAACTTATTCCTTTAAAATTACAGTAAGACAAAATACAATGCTTCCATTCTTGAAATAATATTACAAACAATCTCTTAATGCTTCAATTAAAAGATAGATACGCAATAAATGCGAAGACAATAATGATACAATCTTCATAAAATGTAATCATTAATTACAAATCTTACTGAACACCAAACAATACTTCAATCCCACATAAGTATTTAGGATTGGAAACAGCATTTTTACTTAAGTTTTCAAGGAAATCTATTACCCTTCCAAAAATAGTGAAAATTGCAGGTAATAGGTCAGGTTCTCTTCAGCCCTCCCAAAAACATTTTTTCTTTTAAAATTGTAATATAAGATAATGAAACATATCTGTAACCGAAATCTTCTAGGAAAATATCTCATAATTCATTCCCTAACCGACAGACGCCCGATAAATACGAAACGAAGAATGACAAAATTTCCCTAATATGTAATCATACATTGCATGTCTTATAAGCCCGGAAACAACATTTCAACCCTAGATTGTTAATCAGTATTGAAAATAGTCCTTATACTGAGGTTTTCAAGAAAATCTATTTTTCGTCGAAAAATAACAAAATTTACAGGTAATAGTTCAGGGTATTTTTTAGCCCAAAAATCTTTTTCTTCAGAAACTGTACCATACCTTAATATAAGGCTTCTATACTTGAAAAAATCCTGGAAAATACCTTATAATGCTTCCTGTATCCAACACATACCTAATAAATTAGTTCAAACGTATTCAAGATCTTAAAAGATATTCATTTATTACAGGCCTTAATGATAACCAAACAATATTTCAACCCCACATTCGTATTTACCATTTAAAATAGTCCTTGTACTGAACTTATAAAGGATATCTATTACCCTCCCAAAACACTACAAATTAGAGGTAACAGTTTAGGGTTTTTTTTGGCCCAAATATTTGTTCTTTTGAAACGTTATTATAACACCAAGAAACACTGCTATGCTTTATATAATCGTGGAAAAGACATTTAACAAATACACAATAAAAAAAATAATTAGTCTTCTAAAAAGATAATCATTAATTACAGACCATAAAACTCCCAAACAATATTTCAACCCAAAATTGGTATTTAGCACTTAAAATAGTCCTTATACTGAAATTCTTAAGGAAATCTATTACCCTTTCAAAAATAATAAAAATTACAGGTAAAAGTTCAGGATAAATTTTAACCCAAAAAATTTATTCATCTGAAATTGAAATGTGACACAATACAATGCTTTCATTCTTGAAATAATATTAGAAATCATCTCTTAATGCTTCCCTTCAAAGATAGATACGCAATAAATTCCAAAACAATAATGATACAATTTCCATAAAAGGTAATCATTAATTACAAATCTCACTGAAGACTAAACAATATTTCAATCCCACATAAGTGTTTAGGATTGGAAACAGCCTTTATACTTAAGTTTTCAGGGAAATCTATTACCCTTCCAAAAATAGTGAAAATGACAGATAATATAGGTTAGGGCATCTTTTCGTCTCCCCCCCCCCCCCCCCACATAAAAATTCTTTTAAATTGTAATATAACATAATGAAACATTTCTGTAACCGAAATCATCTAGGAAAATATCTCATAATTCATTCCCTAACCGACAGACGCCCGATAAATACGAAACGAAGAATGACAAAATTTCCCTAATATGTAATCATACATTGCATGCCTTATAAGCCCGGAAACAACATTTCAACCCTAGATTGTTAATCAGTATTGAAAATAGTCCTTATACTGAGGTTTTCAAGAAAATCTATTTTTCGTCGAAAAATACCAAAATTTACAGGTAATACTTCAGGGTATTTTTTAGCCCAAAAATCTTTTTCTTTTGAAACTGTACCATACCTTAATATAAGGCTTCTATACTTGAAAAAATCTTGGAAAATACCTTATAATGCTTCCTATAGCCAACACATACCCAATAAATTAGTTCAAACGTATTCAAAATCTTAAAAGATAATCATTAATTACAGGCCTTAATGATAACCAAACAATATTTCAACCCCAGATTCGTATTTACCATTTAAAATAGTCCTTGTACTGAACTTATAAAGAATGTCTATTACCTTCCCAAAACACTACAAATTACATGTAACAGTTTACGGTATTTTCTGGCCCAAAATATTTTTCTTTTCAAACGTTATTATAACACCAAGAAACACTTCTATGCTTTATAAAATCTTGGAAAATATTACACAGGGCTTTCCCTAGGCGAAATATAACAAATAAACAATAAATATATAATTACATAATCATCTTAAAGGATAATAATCAATTTCAGGCCATAAAACTCCCCAATGAATATATCAACCCAAAATTCGTATCTAGTCTTTATACTGAAATTGTCAAGGAAATCTATTACCTTTCAATAATACTAAAAATTACAAGTACCAGTTCAGGGTATCTTTTAGCCCCCCAAAAAAAATTTTCTTTCTTTCATACTATTCGCCATTTCCCGCATTAGCGAAGTAGCGTTAAGAACAGTGGACTGGGCCTTTGAGGGATTATCCTCACATGGCCCCCTTCTCTGTTCCTTCTTTTGAAAAATGAAAAAAAAAAAAATGAGAGGGGAGGATTTCCAGCCCCCCGCTCCCTTCCCTTTTAGTCGCCTTCTACGACACGCGGGAAGCATTCTTTCTCCCCTATCCTCAGAAAAACTTATTCCTTTCAAACTGCAATAAGACATAATGCAATGCTTCCATTCTTGAAATAATATTAGAAAACATCTCTTAATGCTTCCCTTCAAAGATAGATACGCAGTAAATGCCAAAACAATAATGATACAATCTTCATAAAATGTAATCATTAATTACAAACCTTACTGAACATTAAACAATATTTCAATCCTACATAAGTGTTTAGGATTGGAAACAGCCTTTATACATGAGTTTTCAAGGAAATCTATTACCATTCCAAAAATAGTGAAAATGACAGTTAATATAGGTTAGGGCATCTTTTCGTCTCCTCCTCCCCCCCCCCCCCCCCCACATAAAAAATTCTTTTAAATTGTAATATAACATAATGAAACATTTCTGTAACCGAAATCATCTAGGAAAATATCTCATAATTCATTCCCTACCCGACAGACGCCCGATAAATACGAAACGAAGAATGACAAAATTTCCCTAATATGTAATCATACATTGCATGCCTTATAAGCCCGGAAACAACATTTCAACCCTAGATTGTTAATCAGTATTGAAAATAGTCCTTATACTGAGGTTTTCAAGAAAATCTATTTTTCGTCGAAAAATACCAAAATTTACAGGTAATAGTTCAGGGTATTTTTTAGCCCAAAAATATTTTTCTTTTGAAACTGTACCATACCTTAATATAAGGCTTCTATACTTGAAAAAATCTTGGAAAATACCTTATAATGCTTCCTGTATCCAACACATACCAAATAAATTAGTTCAAACGTATTCAAAATCTTAAAAGATAATCATTAATTACAGGCCTTAATGATAACCAAACAATATTTCAACCCCACATTCGTATTTACCATTTAAAATAGTCCTTGTACTGAACTTATAAAGGATATCTATTACCCTCCCAAAACACTACAAATTACAGGTAACAGTTTACGGTATTTTTTGGACCAAAATTTTTTTCTTTTGAAACGTTATTATAACACCAAGAAACATTTCTATGCTTTATATAATGTTGGAAAATATTACACAGGGCTTTCCCTAGGCGAGATATAACAAATAAACAATAAATAAATAATTACATAATCTTCTTAAAAGATAATGATTAATTTCAGGCCATAAAATTCCCCAATGAATATATCAACCCAAAATTCGTATCTAGTGCTTATACTGAAATTGTCAAGGAAATCTATTAACTTTCAACAATACTAAAAATTCCAAGTAACAGTTCAGGGTATCTTTTAGCCCCCCCCCCCCCCAAAAAAAAAAAAAAAAAACTTATTTCTTTAAAATTGCAATAAGACACAATACAATGCTTCCATTCTTGAAATAATATTAGAAACAATCTCTTAATGCTTCAATTAAAAGATAGATACGCAATAAATGCGAAGACAATAATGATAAAATCTTCATAAAATGTAATCATTAATTACAAATCTTACTGAACACCAAACAATACTTCAATCCCACATAAGTATTTAGGATTGGAAACAGCATTTATACTTAAGTTTTCAAGGAAATCTATTACCCTTCCAAAAATAGTGAAAATTGCAGATAATAGGTCAGGTTGTCTTCAGCCCTCCCAAAAACTTTTTTTCTTTTAAAATTGTAATATAAATAATGAAACATATCTCTAACCGAAATCTTCTAGGAAAATATCTCATAATTCATTCCCTAACCGACAGACGCCCGATAAATACGAAACGAAGAATGACAAAATTTCCCTAATATGTAATCATACATTGCATGTCTTATAAGCCCGGAAACAACATTTCAACCCTAGATTGTTAATCAGTATTGAAAATAGTCCTTATACTGAGGTTTTCAAGAAAATCTATTTTTCGTCGAAAAATACCAAAATTTACAGGTAATAGTTCAGGGTATTTTTTAGCCCAAAAATATTTTTCTTCAGAAACTATACCATACCTTAATATAAGGCTTCTATACTTGAAAAAATCTTGGAAAATACCTTACAATGCTTCCTGTAGCCAACAGATACCCAATAATTAGTTCAAACGTATTCAAAATCTTAAAAGATAATCATTAATTACAGGCCTTAATGATAACCAAACAATATTTCAACCCCAGATTCGTATTTACCATTTAAAATAGTCCTTGTACGGAACTTATAAAGGATATCTATTACCCTCCCAAAACACTACAAATTACAGGTAACAGTTTACGGTATTTTTTGGACCAAAATTTTTTTCTTTTGAAACGTTATTATAACACCAAGAAAAACTTCTATGCTTTATATAATGTTGGAAAATATTACACAGGGGTTTCCCTAGGCGACATTTAACAAATTGACAATAAAAAAAATAATTAGTCTTCTAAAAAGATAATCATTGATTACAGGCCATAAAACTCCCAAACAATATTTCAACCCAAAATTTGTATTTAGCACTTAAAATAGTCCATATACTGAAATTCTTAAGGAAATCTATTACCCTTTCAAAAATAATAAAAATTACAGGTAAAAGTTCAAGATAAATTTTAACCCAAAAAATTTATTCATCTGAAATTGGAATGTGACACAATACAATGCTTCCATTCTTGAAATAATATTAGAAATCATCTCTTAATGCTTCCCTTCAAAGATAGATACGCAATAAATGCCAAAACAATAATGATACAATTTTCATAAAAGGTAATCATTAAATACAAATCTTACTGAACACTAAACAATATTTCAATCCCAAATAAGTGTTTAGGATTGGAAACAGCCTTTATACTTAAGTTTCCAGGGAAATCTATTACCCTTCCAAAAATAGTTAAAATGACAGGTAATATAGGTTAGGGCATCTTTTCGTCTCCCCCCTCCCCTCAAAAATTCTTTTAAATTGTAATATAACATAATGAACATTTCTGTAACCGAAATCATCTAGGAAAATATCTCATAATTCATTCCCTACCCGACAGACGCCCGATAAATACGAAACGAAGAATGACAAAATTTCCCTAATATGTAATCATACATTGCATGTCTTATAAGCCCGGAAACAACATTTCAACCCTAGATTGTTAATCAGTATTGAAAATAGTCCTTATACTGAGGTTTTCAAGAAAATCTATTTTTCGTCGAAAAATACCAAAATTTACAGGTAATAGTTCAGGGTATTTTTTAGCCCAAAAAACTTTTTCTTTTGAAACTGTACCATACCTTAATATAACGCTTCTATACTTGAAAAAATCTTGGAAAATATATTATAATGCTTCCTGTATCCAATAGATACACAATAAATTAGTTCAAATGTATTCAAAATCTTAAAAGATAATCATTAATTACAGGCCTTAATGATAACCAAACAATATTTCAACCCCACATTCGTATTTACCATTTAAAATAGTCCTTGTACTGAACTTATAAAGGATGTCTATTACCTTCCCAAAACACTACAAATTACAGGTAACAGTTTACGGTATACGAATTTTGGGTTTGCAGGCAATAGGGGCTTATATGCCTCCCAGCTAATAGAGATTTTTTATGCCCCCCCCCCCCCCCCAACAGCAAATCAAAACTGGAATATCATTCTGAAACAGCTTTAAGGACTCGAGATAATCTTGGCAAATAACCCATATTTCTTCCCCAAGTCGTCAGATGCCCGATAAATACGAAATGAACAAATGACACATTGTCCTTAAAATGTTACCATTAATTACAGGCCTTAATTGTCCCTCAAACAATATTTCAACCCCAAATTCGTATCCATCAAGAAAAATGATCCATAAACTGAGGAGGTTTTCAAGATCTATTACCCTCCGAAACACTCAATAAAATGACCCCTAAAGAACTTTATCTTTTAATATGTAGCGTAATGTAATGAAAGGCTTCTGGAGTCGAAATAATCTGAGAAAATATCCCATACTGCTTCCACTACCCGTCAGATACACAATAAATAAGAAACAAATATTGAAAAAAAATCTCAAAATGCAATTATTAATTACAGATCTTCATGAGCCCAGAACGGCATTTCAACCAAGCCCGACAGACCTTTCAACTGTTTCCTGTGTCGGCTTCATACGTCTTGGTTTAATCCCCTGAGAGAACCTCGCTCGAATTCATTGTCTCACATGCATACCCCCATACCCTAATGTGTCTTGAAGCCCCGAATACTCAAAACATTTTGCACTCCATCCTTCCATCTCCATTTTGGTGTCTTCTCCTCCTTGTAACCTCTACTTCTGACATATACATTTTCGTCAACCTATTCTCATATGTTCCAACCATATAGCACATGTTAATCATCTATCTCTACTTATTATCATATAATTCCTACCTTATCATTTCTTCGTCGATCAATTCTCTTAATACAACATATTGTCCTTCAACATTTCCCCTCCAACATTTTCACACACTTCCATATATTCTTATCTATAGTACATGCCTTATTCTCATCTATAGTACATGCCTTATTCTTATCTATAATACACGCCTCATTCTTATCTATAGTACATGCCTTATTCTTATCTATAGTACATGCCTTATACTTATCTATAGTACATGCCTTATTCTTATCTATAGTACATGCCTCATCTACAGCACTTGCCTTGTATCCCTACAACACCATCAGGACTACTATACCTTCAAACATGCCCATCTTCGCCCTCCAACATAGTGACCCTTATTTCCATACATCCCTTAATGCTCCCAGGACCTTCACCCCATCTCCCACTCCATGACTCACTTCGGCTCCCATGGTTCTACTCTCTGCCATGTCCAGTCCCAGACACGTACAATGCTTCACTTCCTCCCAAGTTTTCTCCATTTAAACTCAAAATATAGCTAACCTGTATCTCTCCACTGCCATGCGTATAGTCACATTTACTCTTATATTTCTTCTCACACACTCTCCCAAACTCACGACACCAGCTTCTACAGTTTCTTACTCAA
This sequence comes from Panulirus ornatus, assembly GCF_036320965.1. Taxonomy (NCBI): domain Eukaryota; kingdom Metazoa; phylum Arthropoda; class Malacostraca; order Decapoda; family Palinuridae; genus Panulirus; species Panulirus ornatus. Next base: position 17,129,722 of record NC_092226.1, read on the forward strand.
ATCTGCAACTGATGGTGTGTCATCATCAAACAAATGCCTCACCTCCAAGGATCCCCTACCACCAACAGACTGCATGCCTGCCTTATTTCCCAAACCCTTGAATTCACTCCTCTCACCACCACAGCCACAAACATATTAAACAGCCACGGTGACATCACACGTACCGATCGCGTAGCCGCTTTTAATGGAACCACTCACCCTTCTCCCTTCATACTCGCACAAAAGCCTTACTCTTGACATATCAACTCCACACTGCTTCTAACAGCTTACCTCCTACGCCATACATTTGTAGCACCTTTCCACAAAGCATCTCTATCACACCTATGCATTCTCCAGCTCTACAAATGTAACATACAAGTCCTTCTGTTTCTTTTAGTATTTTTCACTCATTTATTCTTCACAGCAAACATCAGATCCACACATCCTCTCAGCTGCACGTGTGTGTGTGTGTGTGTGTGTGTGTGTGTGTGTGTGTGTGTATGTGTGCATGTGTGTGTGTGTGTGTGTGTACAAATGAGAATATCAGGCATGATACCTGCATATATGAAAAGTTAACAAACGAGGCAACACAAATAAAAAACTCTCCCTATAACATTCAAGTAATAATAACATGCAGAAATCCCTGCAATCACAGAGCGATCTCTGCTAGCGAAGAAATGAATCATGTTTCCCACACACATACATTAATGTTCGTAGTACCATCAGTATCAAAAAAACATCTTGAATCATAATCAAAATCACTTCACCACAACATTCCGACGACAGATGGCTCTCCAACCCACCACTTACCTTCTTAGGCGTGTGAGAGACGTGGAAAAAGAGGTGGAAGGTGACGTATTTCTTGATGCCCTCAGCCCAACAGTCACGCAAGTAAAGGATGGTATTGATAGTGGCATCAAAGTCATCACCTGGCGAATACACTGCCACGCTCACCGGGCCCTGTAATATAAGGTGTCAACAGTCACTATGCTTGTAATAAATCATCAATGATCATATTCATTCCATCAAATTGTTATAGTTACAACTAATTCATAACCAAACGTGAACTATGACTGATTAGTACGAAAAATGTTTCCCTACCGCAGCCTTTGTACCAAACATTATAATTTCAGCGGAATTGACTGTGACCTAGTCTTCAACGAACTCAGCGATCAGAACTAAAGCACTGGACGTTCATTCACTGATACATGTGGATGCATCAATGAAATCCACTCTCAGACCTGACCTGAGCCCTGATGAAATAAGTTATCTCCCATGATCTAACGACACAACAACAATTTTCAAAATGGTCAGTGATTACAAGATAAAGCCTAGTCTTTACATATGGCTATACATACTGATGTATACGGTGCGTAAGTCTAATGAAATATTAAACATTTGACAGAGTTAGAAAAAGAATTTGGTAGGAAATGTATCACATTTTCATAATTCGGATCTATCTTTGAAACTTAGCCAAATAATCTCACTTGGTTCAAGCTAAACACAATCCACGGATCTAGAGATCAAAATCTAAAGTTCAAGACAATATCATGGTCATATATATATATATATATATATATATATATATATATATATATATATATATATATATATATATATATTTATACTATTCGCCATTTCCCGCGATAGCGAGGTAGCGTTAAGAACAGAGGACTGGGCCTTTAAGGGAACATCCTCACCTGGCCCCCTTCTCTGCTCATTCCTTTGGAAAATTAAAAAAAAACGAGAGGGGAGGATTTCCAGCCCCCCGCTCCCTTCCCTTTTAGTCGCCTTCTACGACACGCAGGGAATACGTGGGAAGTATTCTTTCTCCCCTATCCCCAGGGATATATATATATATATATATATATGGAAAAAAAAAACACAAGTTCCAAAGCGCACTTTCGTGTAATGATCACATCGTCCGGGGAGATTCAAGTTTAGAACGTAAAACATTTATTTCAAGCTTTATATCCAGCAAGATATGTTCAGACCGTCAACTGACCCTCGAAGGAAAACATTCAAGTGAGAGCGGCAGCAGAGACACTGATTTTTTTCTGTAGCCATGGTTTTACCGAAAGTCTTTTCGTATTTTTCTTTTTCTTTTTCAACTCCCTGTACAAACTCAGGCAGTTTAGTGTGGCAATAGTCAGCAGGAATTGTTCAGGCTCCATCATGGAAGACTGTTTATTTGCACTAAAAACGCTGGGCTGGGACGATGGTTCTCGCTGTAGTGTGAACAGAACGGATGGGTGGGGGAAATCCAACCCACAGAAAAGTGTGCATCCCACTGGTATCTATGTCTAGTGTAAACGTACCTTTAGCTACATCTCGTCCTGTATATCACCTGACTGTTCTACGACTCCTATCTCATTCTTGTGTCTCCCCTGACGATGTGATCATTACACGAAAGTGCACTTGGGAACTTAACGTGTTCATTTTCTTGTGTTTTTTGCATATACTAAACCATGCGCACCATTGTGACCTCTTGCAATTTAATATATATATATATATTATATATATATATATATATATATATATATATATATATATATATATATATATAACACCAAAACGTAAGCAAATAGAACCTAAAATGCTCATCTAAGTCCTGGTGATTTACAGATTAACTCAACAAACTTATGCCTCTGTAGTTTGAACAATCACATTTATCCCTTTGCCTTTATACAATGGCACTATGCATGCATTCCGCCAATCCTCAGGCACCTCCCCATCATCCACACATACATTAAATATCCTTACCAACCAATCAACAACCGAGTCACCCCCCTTTCTTAATAAATCTAGCTGCATTACCATCCACTCCCGCCGCCTTCCCGTACTTCATCTTCCGCAAGGCTTTCACCACCTCTTTTCTCTTCACTAAACCACTTTCCACGACTCTCTCACTTCACATACCACCCCAACCTAAACATCCTACATCCGCCACTCCATCAAACACATTTATCAATCCTTCAAAATACTCACTCCATCTCCTCCTCACTCATTACTACCTGTTATCATGTCCCCTTTTGCCCCCCCCCCCCCCCTTCACCAATGTTCCCATTTGTTCTCTTGTCTTTTGCACATAATTTACCTCCTTCCAAAACATCTTTTTATTCTCCCTAATGTTTAATGATACTCTCTCTTTCCAACTCTTATTTATCTTCTTTTTCAACTCCTGCACCTTCCTCTTGATCTACCGCTTTCTCTTGTACACACTCCTGCACCTTCCTCTTGATCTCCTACCGCTTTCTCTTGTACATACTCCTGCACCTTCCTCTTGATCTCCTACCGCTTTCTCTTGTACATCTCCCAGTCATTTGCACTCCTTGCTTGTAAGTACCGCCCAAAGGCCTCTCTTTTATCACTACTCTTTTCAATCTGCTCACCTCCCACCTTTCGCATGCCATATGCTCTTCCCAAAGTACCTCCCATTCCTCAGCCACTCCCCTCACTTCATTTGCTCTCACCTCTTACCATTATACACTCAATCTCCCCTGGTATTTCTTCACACAAGTTTCCTTTCCAAGCTCACTTCCTCTGACCACTCTTTTCTCCCCGACATTGTCTCCTTTTTTTCGGAAACTTTTACTAATCTTCACTCTCGCCTCCACAAGATAGTGATCAGACATTCCACCAGCTGTCCTTCACGTGCTAGCACATTCACATCCAAAAGTCTCTCTTTTACACGTCGATCAATAAAAATGTAATATAATTGTACTCGTTGACAATCTCTCCTACTTATATACATATACATATCTTTCTCTTTGAACCAGGCATTCTCATCCACCAGTCCTTTTTCAGCACACAACTCCACAAGCTCTTCACCTTTTTCATTCATAGCATGGAGTACCCTACACATCAATTATACCCTCAACTGCCACATTACTTTACTTCGCATTTAAATCACCCATCACTAATACCCGGTCCCGTGCATCAAAACTGCTGACGCATTCACTCAGCTGCTCCCAAAACACTTGCCTCTCAAGATCTTTCTTCTCATGATCAGGTGCACAAACACCCATCTCTCACTATCTACTTTAAGTTTTGCCTAAATCGTTCTAGAATTTACTTCCTTGCACTATCACACACTCCCACAACTGCTTCAGGAGTAGTGCAATTCCTTCCTTAGTTCTTGTACTCTCACCAAACCCTAACTTTACTTCCAAGACATTTCCAAACCATTCTTCCCCTTTACCCTTGAGCTTCCTTTCACTCAGAGCCAGAACATGCAGGTCCATTTCCTCAAACATATAACTTGTCTCTCCTCTCTTCTTATCTTGGTTACATCCACATACATTCAGATACCCCAATCTGAGCCTTCGAAGAAAATGAGCACTCCCTGCGTGGCTCCTTCTGTTTCCTCTTCTAAAAATTGAAATACAAGAAAGGAGAGGTTTCCATCCCCCCGCTCCCGCCCCCTTTAGTCGCCTTTTACGACACGCAGGGAATACGGAGGTACAATTTTTTCTCCCTTACCTCAGGTATATATATATATATATAGATAGATAGATAGATAGATAGATAGATAGAGAGAGAGAGAGAGAGAGAGAGAGAGAGAGAGAGAGAGAGAGAGAGAGAGAGAGAGAGAGAGAGAGAGAGAGCATAACACATACCCATAATGCTCAAGTATACTCAGTCTACGAAAATACCGAGTCAATATCCCGTGAGGTGGTGTAAGGTGTCCCCTCCGTATGTCATACTGGCCTCTGGAGTCTTGCTCTTGTATGCACCTGCAGGAGCCAGCATAGGGAGGCAAGAGATGTACGAGAGGGTTAGGCTCCTCTCCCACACTGGCTGTAAACCAACACTCCACAACACTCACACTGAAGTGCGAACCACCTTAGTCCTTATGAGCGGTACGGTGCACAGAGGCACACGTTTGTGTCCAGTGATGCACAGTACTCAGGACTGGTGCACAGTGGTACTTATTACAGTCCAGAGATGTACAGTACTCAGGACTGGTGCACAGTGGTACTCATTACAGTCTAGTGATGTACAGTACTCAGGACTGGTGCACAGTGGTACTTATTACAGTCCAGAGATGTACAGTACTCAGGACTGGTGCACAGTGGTACTTATTACAGTCCAGATATGTACAGTACTCAGGACTGATGTACAGTGGTACTCATTACAGTCTAGTGATGTACAGTACTTAGGACTGGTGCACAGTGGTACTCATTACAGTCCAGATATGTACAGTACTCAGGACTGGTGTACAGTGGTACTCATTACAGTCTAGTGATGTACAGTACCCAGGACTGGTGTACAGTGGTACTCATTACAGTCTAGAGATGTACAGTACTTAGGACTGGTGCACAGTGGTACTCATTACAGTCCAGTGATGTACAGTACCCAGGACTGGTGCACAGTGGTACTCATTACAGTCTAGGGATGTACAGTACTCAGGACTGGTGCACAGTGGTACTCATTAAGGCCCAGAGATGTACAGTACTCAGGACTGGTGCACAGTGGTACTAATTACAGTCCAGTGATGTACATTACCCAGGACTGGTGCACAGTGGTACTCATTACTGTCTAGTACTGTACAGTACTCAGGACTGGTGTACAGTGGTACTCATTAAGGTCCAGAGATGTACAGTACTCAGGACTGATGCACTTTGGTACTCACTGCAGTCCAGAGATGCACAGTACTCAGGACTGGTGCACTTTGGTACACATTACAGTACAGAGATGTACAGTACTCAGGACTGGTGCACAGTGGTGTGCAGTAGTCAAGACCGGTGTGCAGTGCTCAAGACCAATATGCAAAAATCAAGACATGTGCACAACACTACAGAGTGGTGTACAGTACTCAAGACCAGCGTAGAGTACCATCAGCGGTATACATTGCTCAAGATTGATGCACAGTACTAAATGACAAGTGTTCAGTACCTAAGACCAGTACACAGTACTTTACAGCGGCGTGCAAAATATTCTAATGGTGCACAGTGCTATACATTGGTGTAAAGTACTCAAGAAGGGAGCACCATAATTTCCAGTAGTGTGCAATACCTGAGCGGTGTACTGTGCTATAGGGTAGCATATAATACATACAAAACTCGAGTGTTGCACAGCGCTTTACAACGGTATGCAATACTCGAGTGGTGCACAGTACTGCAGAGCTGTGCAAAGTTCTCAAGAGTGGTGCACAGGACTATACAGTGGTGTGCAGTCCTAAGTAGTGAACAGTACTACAGTGTGCAGTGCACAGTACAAGAGAGTGATCTGCGGTATTACCCACTGCTCCACGACACTTAAGTGAGGTAATGATTAATGCACAGTGTTGTAAAAACAGTGTACACTGCAGCCATAATTCATTCAGGAGTACAATGTACTATACACTGGTGTTCAAGGCAACTGGGATCCTCAGTACAAAGCACTAATGTGCAGAACTGCACAGAGATATAGACTGATGTAATGTGTAGTACACTTCAGTGCTCCACAGTCATATACAAACGTGCAATGTACTAAACAATAGTAAACAGTACTAAACACTGATACACAGTATACTGATGCAGGCAGTATTAAACGGCAGTGAGCAATAGTTAACTGGTCCAAAGTCCTGTACGTATGTGCAAGGAACTAAACAAGTACACAGCACTGTGCAATGATGAGCAGTACTGCACAATAGTGCAAAGTACCATACAAAAGTGCACAGTGCACAATACTGTGTGGCAGTGCACAGTATTAGAGTGGTGCACAGTTTCATATCGGTGGACACTGGTGCACAGTACCAAGTAATGGTGCAGAGTACCATAAACCGATGCACAGTAAGACCAAACTGGTGCACAGCACTAGAGAGGTGAACAGGACTAAAGAAAGGACTGTGCATTACAATATAACGCTGACCAGGTACTCACCATGTCTCCACCTGGACAACCTGAGCAAGATCCATCGTTGGCTGGACTGCATGGTCGATCTCGTAGCCTGGGGTGGAGCAGGTGAGTGGGGTGTGGTAATTAGGTAGCCACGTAAGGTCGATGTGGTTGGCAGTCTCGAGGCCGACTCTGAGTAGCCCCTAAGGTCGACCTCGACGTCGTTAGGCTCGACTGGAGGGTGGTGGCTGTTGTAGTAGTCTCAGTGTAGTAACGGAGTCGACTAAGTAGTACACACAGATAAGAGTTCGACTTGGTAGGATTCTACATATGGTCTCTGGAGTCCCAGTGTTGAGGAGGCAGCCTTCACATAGACCTGGAAGCCCCTGTGGTGGCCCAGCTATCCACTGGTCGACCTACTACAGTCCTGTTATCGTCCTTGCTACCCATCACAGGCCAGTCAGTAAAAGGTTACCGCTTTCAAAAGACTCTCTCTCTCTCTCTCTCTCTCAGTCGACACCACAATGTAGTCTTTCTAGCACAAGAAGAGATTTTCACACTAAACTTTCTGTACTCACCGCAAACCGTCTTTACAGATGAATCTGAAAAAGGAAAAATAAATAACATTATGTAAAAGGTGATGTTTACAGTACAGAGTGAACAAGTGCCGTGTGAACATTGTACAGAGCAAATATTGTGTTTGCAAAAGCATTTACTCTAGAAAATATTCTGTGCTAAAAGTTGTGCAACAGTTTCCTGTGAAAAAGAGCAGAAAAAGGATGCCTATAATGACTCAGCTTCACACATACTACAGATAAAATCCCAGCAAACGCATAGACAAATTGCGAAACTGGAAATATTAGCAAATTTAGTTTTTATGATCATCTTTCACACTTGCAAGAACGTAAACTATAATATTAATGATACTGTGCACTATACATACATAATATATATATATATATATATATATATATATATATATATATATATATATATATATATATATATATTCCCTGGGGATAGGGGAGAAAGAATACTTCCCACGTAGTCCCTGCGTGTCGTAGAAGGCGACTAAAAGGGAAGGGAGCGGGGGGCTGGAAATCCTCCCCTCTCGTTTTTTTTTTTAATTTTCCAAAAGAAGGAACAGAGAAGAGGGCCAGGTGAGGATATTCCCTCAAAGGCCCAGTCCTCTGTTCTTAACGCTACCTCGCTATCGCGGGAAATGGCGAATAGTATGAAAAAAAAAAAAAAAAAAAAAAAATATATATATATATATATATATATATATATATATATATATATACACACACAACACGATTCTTCTCCCTGATTGGCGTCTTAGATAAATGGTTGTGCTGTCATGCCACAGCAACAGGAAGAAAGTCACTTTTTTTTACAGTCTACCCAATCTATACGCCTCCATGACGATTAAGGGACGATTCCACTTCAACTCTACGAGATTTCTTGGGTGGGAAACAACTTTACCAGTTTCTCTTCAAGGTTGTACAGAGTGGATACCTCACGACATAACACACTCAACAGTCACCAATAAATAAATATTTCTACCAAGGAGAACGTGTTAGTAAAGGTGCAAATATAGCTAGTCCAATACCTCAAATGTTCATCAAACCATCCCTTGCTATACATATTTGTGTTTATTCTCTTACTGAGATCCGTAGGATCTGTAATATATGACCCTCTCTTCTATCTAAACCCATGTTAGCTCCTACTCTCAAGTATTCATCTAATGCCAGTAGTTTACAGAGTGCAGACCACGTTTATTACTGATATCAGCCTAGCTAGAGACACACTCTCTCTCTCTCTCTCTCTCTCTCTCTCTCTCTCTCTCTCTCTCTCTCTCTCTCTCTCTCTCTCTCTGCCGTTTTTCTTTAAAATTAGTACATAGCTATCTTTTACTCAATACCAACAACCTAAACATTTCAAGTAATGTGTAACTAAACACACACTAAGCACGGTATCACTAAAGTTTTCACAAAAGCCTAAGTCATTTTCACGAGCCAGTTTAAATTTTCGTGTAACGATCTAAATGTTTTCTCTGGTCTATCTATCCATGTTTGGTAGTTCTGGGTGTAGTGTACCTTCAATGCAAATTCATTTACCATAAGACTCCTAACAACTACACACCTCTGAAAAAAACCAGTACCTCCAAGTCCTTTGTTTGATACTTTCTTACCGAAATATTTCCTGTTATTGATCTATGGAACATTATCAGATTCCCAACAGCCTGATCCTTAATATTTTTCTCTTATAATTTATTGGTATTCCCTTACTCTACTTATTCTTTACTTTCGTATGCCTTTCAAATGCTTTGGAATCTATATCCTTTCCATAGTGAAGCCTATCCTATAACTAACTCTCCTATACCTATATTCTCTCAGTTCCCCCTTACTCAGACATTCATCCACGGCAACCACCTGCAGCCTCTTTCATAATACGTTTAACGTTATCTCAAGTATCACTGTGATACTGAACCTAACTTATTTACATAAGGCTTCGTGCGGAATTTCGGTTAGTGATGTGACCAGTACCCCCACGGCCGGTTTCTGCAGTACAGATACGGTTTGGGAACACTCTCTTATAACGTACGCATAAACACTACTTTAAATATCAGCTTTAAACTACAAAAAAAAGTTAATATATTTCGTCTCAGTGTCCCTTTAGCATGTCATGAAGCTGGCAAATCAGGAACTAAAGATCTTACATGGCCAGCGTCAAATGTTTCTTTAGGGTCAGAGCCGTCTCACGTCACCTTACGAAATCTGCCGTCTGTACGTCCTTCCGTTCATCACTTATCAGCAGCCGTTAGCTATCCTGTAACGCCACTAGCCACCCACAAGAATCATCACTTGCCACCCCGAGAAACTGCACAACAGCGTGGCAAGTGCATACCTTCGGTGACTCTTTAACTGTAAACAAACGTATGCATCATTCCTATCAGTTCAAGCCTGCCGGAACAGTCTCATATCAGTGACAAGAATTTGGAAGGGACTATAACCCCAACAACAGTGAGAGGGAATGGGAAGGAGGTCTAGGAAAGCACTAAAACATCTGGAAAAGACACGAACACTAAAAATTCTTGGTCCACATAAGACTGATGAAATTTCTCCGTATGTGCTCAAGAAGAGTGCAATACGCTTGAGATGCGGCAAGGAAATAAGAGACAAATATCAAACTTATCTGTAAGAATAACATCGGGATATTGCGCTGAACTACTGCCTAGTCTATCTGATGAAGTTGGTCTGTAAAATGCTAGGAAAAGATAACCAGAGAGCAAATGAACTGGAAAAGATGATGAAAAGGCAAATGACAGACTACTTGCAAAGGAAAAATGTGGAGAAAATGTGGATTCAGTGATGTCTACATGAGACAGTTCATTCTTAGTGTATTGTGTGTGTCTCGACTGCCAGAATACATTTGGCTATGTTGTGCTCTACCACACAAGAGTAAGGTAAAGAAGAAGAGGGACCGTCAGGAAGAAATTTAGACTCGGTCAATGGATGTAAAATTACCTTTGAAGAAGGTAACAACAGACATGTAAGAAAAGCTCTCTCAGAATGTAGTGGGGTCTACAGTGGCGTGCCGCACGATTCTGTCCTGGGCCCACCGTTGTTTTTTGATTATGTAAAAGTCTTGCCTGAAGAATTAGGCTCCTAAATATGTTTGTAAATGATGCAAAGGTCACGAGAGAAGTGTAAAGTCTGGAGGACTGCATCAACTTACATGGGGACCTGAAGAAACTTCAACGCTGTTCTAATACATGGTTGACGAATTCAATCCAAGTAAAGGCAAAGTAATATGGATGGAACACACTAAATGATGTGTTCGATACGAGAATCTGTTGGATGGGACACACTAAATGATGTGTTCGATACGAGAATCTGTGAGAGGAAAATGCAAATCGAATTAACATGTCGACAGAGTTCAACCTTTGGAGAATAGCAAAGGAAGACAAACTTCCTGCCGGAAAACATTAGAACTCCATTCAAGAAGATGAATAGGGACATTCTGACAACCGTCCATACAGGATGTTAGTCTGAAAATAGAATATGCATCTCAAGTTTGGTCGCCACACTTAACGAATGTGAACAGTGGGGTGGCTGGGAGGGATCAAGCCTCCAACCTCGTACTCAAACCTTTCTAAAAGGGCCATAATTATCTGTGCCACTAACTCGCTTCAGAAATGGTCTATTTTCTACAAGAGTCCCTATGAACGGTACTCTTCCTCTAAAGAAGCATAAAAACTAACAAAACATTCAAATGAAGGCAACGTAGCACCTCAATAAAGAGAGAAAAAAGCGTTGTTACAAGTTACTGACCATAAATTTGTCCGCCATGAAAGCAAGGGCAAGATTAAGGCTGTGTAGGGCCTAAGGATAATAAGAAAGGAGGGATCTGTATTCTGTCAGGCACTGTAAGGAATCAATCCATAAGTAAACCACGAGACAGCACACTTTTCACACTTAACCGAAAGCTGTCTAAAGGCTTTAGTTGGTCAACGGTTCGACTCCTAATGCTCCCAATACTAGGCTCCTACCGACATATCGTTCCCTCGTATACATACAGATATTTCATACTTGACTTGTGCTTCATATATATATATATATATATATATATATATATATATATATATATATATATATATATATATATCATGACATTTTCATGTTATTCGTATAATTATCGGTGGGTAAGTATAAGAAAATCAACAATATCTTGTCTGCTGATTCCTTCAACCTCAATACATACCTACACAGAGACACTACAAGCAATGTCAAGATAAAATCCACAAACACTGGAAATGACTGACACATCAACCTATCCATCTCAGCCCACTCTGAGTGACGAGACAATGACAGATTAGCTTGTTCCATGATTTATTCACAGAGACTAAAAAAAATACATAACTGCTAAGATACATGAAATTAATGACAATAAACTTATAAACGCATACAATAACATTAGGTTGGTCAGCTGGTTGTTTGGAATTAAGACCTACCAACCACCAGGGTCATGATACGGGGCCATCAACGTCATGCTACATCCACCAACCGAAAAGTCTTCAACACCTTCTTCAGGTATAAAAGATATTTCTTTGAACCACGAACACTCTCACTAAATAACATGTCTGCGGAGGAAATGGACCTCCGTGGCGTAACGGTTACCGTTACTGACCGCCATGCACGCACGCACCGCCTGGGATCAAACCCGCATAGGTTCGAATCCTGGTCGAGGCAGCCGGTCCTCAGTAAACCCAGCTGTTCAACTTTCTCTAAGGGCTGGTCGATGGAATGGGTACCTGGCATGAGTTAGCGTCTGTGTGTGTGTGTGTTCGTACGGAAGAGTAAAGACATGGTACATAAAGATAAGGTTAAGAAGACATGGTAACACGAGTGTAAAACTCTTCCACCGTCACACACACATAGTAACAGTACTCATACAATGCTTGTTTTCAAGCTCTCCCTAGTAACATGTTTAATTCATAAAATCTTCAAAAAGAAATGTATATTTATCTAGATTTACCAAAAAAAAAAAAGTTATGTCCATAAAAAAAACATTCAGTTCATAGAGATAATGATTTCTTCCTTCCTTAGATTCAACTGATAACCAACAAAGCATTTTCTGAATACAGGAATTCAAATACAGATTGTCATCTTAGCTGCATCCGCCTATTGCCGTTATATACTATATTATTCAACCAACCTTGTGACAAAGAGTTAGGGTTCATTATAAAATGATTAGGGCCTCAACTCGAGCGCCTGTGAACGTGAGGACCTACTGTAAGTGAGGCATTGTGGATAATCCAGCCATGCATGGTAGAGAGAAAGAGCAAGGGGTCATTTGATAGCTTTCAAGTTATAAAAAGTAGTTTAATGTCGTCAACAGAGAACAATTTTGCGAAAGATACAAAGAACAACCGAAGTCGCTACCACGAAATTAAGAAGGATACTTACTAGAAAAGGAGTAAAAAAGTACTTTCATAGTAGAAGAGGAATGGTCGACTGGAATGAATTTAGTGATGAAACTGTGAATGCAGACAGCATTGTGTTGAAAAAGTTGTTAAGACATGGGGTCCGCCGAATGCAGAACTCCCTCCCCGTACGGCACAAATAGGTTGCAACAGTCGGTCCACAGTCAACTCAGCTGTTCATCCACCCCTCAGCTGCCCGTGCCGTCTCAGCTACCATAAAATAAAGATAAATACATGTTGCAGTACCTCTGACTAAAGACAGATGGGTCACATACGACAAGGAGTCACAATGTGGTGCAATATTCAGCTTTTAGACATCAATTACCCCGAGAACCTAACCACATGACATACCAACCGTTAACCCACCGTGAACATGTTCGACTGAAAGCACCAGTGTCACTTTGCTGAGTAAGCGACCCGTCTCTTATACACTACCTCCCACACACACACACACACACACACACACACACACACACACAATAGAATAAAATGAAATAAAACATCTTCGACTGCAATTTTTCAAATTTTCTAAACAGCTCATGGCACTATCAACAGACTTCTACCAAGGCCCTCGAACATGCTTCAACCGACTCCAACAAACCCGTCATTTCAGTCAACGATCAAGGAAATTATTCGCGCCTTCAAACCTCAAGCCGCCTGGAACTGGACAGAACAACGTTATCACAATTCTTCCTCCGTCCAAGACGAGTCTGGTCCGTTCTCATGGCGTGGGGAAGTTAACGGTCCTGGGCCGGGAGGAGCAGGAGGTAGCGGGGTTCCAACCTCGGTCTCATCACTGAGCATCACAAGCAGAAATTGCACACTAACTTGTTATAAAAAGAATAATCGGGAAAATCTAAAGTGCTGATACGTGCTCCCTTGCCAAATGATTTTCACCACTAATTTCTTACTTTAAACAGAAAAAAAAAAAATCACAAGTTGTACTATAATAAATCAATACTCAAAGTTATTCAAAATTATTGAAGGCTTTGATGATATAGCAAACTACTTAAAACATGATCTGTCTGATTTCACATAAGAGTACTAGATTGTTAACATATGGAATGATTTGCCAATAAGATTGGCTGAAATCACTGAGTGCTACGTAACGTTATGTTTGAGAACAGTCTTGATAGGTATTTCGCCTAAAGTCCACGACTTAGTACAGTACTTGCGCCTCCATAGTCATAGACAATATGCAGATTATCGTCTCTGAATTATCTGTATACCATGTAAACTTTACCGCGCTTATCTGTGAACTCCTGATATCTTTCGCTATCCCAAACAGCCTCCAACTGACCCAGCGCTCTCTCGCTAACTTCTATTTCTTTGTGTAAAGTGTTAGCGTAACGTGTTTGTTAAGGAGACTCTATAAAGAGAAAAAAATAAATAATTCGTTGCAGTTAATGCTTGCACGAATTGCAATAATGTCGTGTTGCAAGAGGTCATGTTTCCGGTGTATTACTTTCAACGACATACACAACACTAGCACTTGCGTAAACTATTCTTCCCAAGTGTGTATCAAGACTATGTACATTTGCACAATACATGCACGTATGTTAGGAATATAAGACACGAAAAATACAGTAAAGTATGCCCGCAGAAGAGGATGATTACCAGTAATAACCAAAACTGATGAACATAAACAGTTGACTGATAACATGTCAACAAGAAATCGGATGTGCATGGCATTACCACGTACATTCATCGACCTTATTACTGTTATATCATTAGCGTTGAGTAATGTGTTATATCATTATGTACATTCTGAAGATGAGGAACCAACACTACTATAAGACTGTCTCAATAGTTCAGTGGATGACAGTGATACGTCATGTCATCGCTACATGACTTCTACAGTGATCAAAATTCAAAGAAAACGGTATATAAAAAAAAAAAAATTACTGCAGTAGGGGCGTCGTCTTCGGCGTCCACATCCGAACCAGAAATTCATGGGCAGGAATCAGGTCTGTGTCCCAGTTTGCTTTGATCATTCCATAAATAGTTATACAGTGATACATTGACGCTATCTTTTTAATCATGTCGGGGTATCCCAATCACCGGCTGTACTGAAATAAGCGCAGACTTTAACACGGTTTGAGAATACAGATATCGAAACTGTTCTTAGGGTCTATAATAATCAATGGGTGTTCTGTTATTACAAGTATCCTTATAAAGGATATATCTTGATCATATCTATCACACAGTTAAAGGATTGAAAGCGATTACTGACGAATGATATCCATAAAAGTTAAAAAGACAATAATGTCACTAAAATATCTTATTTTTTTAAATAACCCGATGTAAATCTTTTACCAATACTCTAGAGTCACAGTACAAACCGCCTCCAGGAACATTATGAATAAATGAAGATGATACAGAAGACCTTTCGGAGGAGGAGGACAGACGAAGGGAAAAAATGAAAGAATCGGTTTTGAAGGAGTGAAATTTGGTTGAAGGTAAAGAGCCAGGGGTCAACCCAGCGTGCATTACTGACTTGGGCTTGGTGTGGGTAAGACAGGACAAGACGACTGAAGGCCAGGCTGGGCATGTGTGGAGGATAATTTTTTTTTTTTTTTCTAAGTGCAAAGAGGAGGAGGAGGATGTGCGTCGAGAAGATTGCTTGCGCTTATGACGCTCGTCACTGAGTCTGTCGTCACAGTCTTTGCAGGGATTTCGTATTATGAGATTATTCAGAATCTATTTCCTTGGGATTATATGGGATTATAGTAATTTCCATGGGGGTCTGTTGAAGAGATTATTCGGGTTGTCTGTTCCGATGAGGTTACGAGTCATGGTGCAGCTCAGAACGTTCGACTAGGCTATCGCAAACGTGTCTCCAGTAGAGGTTTAAGGCTGGCAACTTTGTTCTCTCGAGCAATTCTGTATTCTCGGTGAAGTCATGCCATCTGATGTTAAAGATCCACCTCAGTGCTTTATTCTGAATTACCTGAAGGAAGTGGATGTTTGTTTTAGCTGCTGCTCTGATACTGACGGAGAATAAGTCATTAATGGTCGAATTGGGACTTTGTAGGGATGCACTTTGGTTTTAACACTCGTATCTCTGAATCTGTAAGCTTCTTCGAGCTCCGCTCCTGCAATAGCCGCCTTTGTCTGAATGTTTTGTTCATTTTCAGGTGAACGTCAGATTTCAGGCGTAGTATAGTGTTGGTGAGTGTGACTGGAGTGGAGGAATGACGATGTACGCGGGAATGTAGGTATATTAAGTTGTGTCAGTCGTACGTTGAGATACAAAGTATTGGATTTCACAAGTGTGATTTTATTCTCCAATTTATCTCCCATAACGAAAGGTGGTCAATCTCTTTTAGAGCTATCCAGGTAATAATTGTAGTGGTAATTGCTCTTATAAGCTGAACTACGTCAATGCGTCTTGCAGATTCATATAGTAAGTGTACAGAAGTTCAGGTAAGTCAATTGTGTGGAGATTATATGGTGTGGGATCCAGCATAAAACCTCGAGGTACACCAGCATTAAGGAGAAAGTAATTTGAATAGGAATTTTTGTTTTAATATGGGACATGGAAGTTCAAACTTGGTACTTGTACCTCAATCCTTCGTGCCAGCGTCAAAAACCGTTTCTACATCTTTTGTGATAATGACAAACATTTCGTATGTAGTTTTGTCACTTCACATATAGTTGGTGATTACGTTAGGTTCACCTCGGGTGTAACATTGTTGTCGAAAGCTAAACTGTTTATGTAAAAGGAGGTTGTTCGTCAAGTGTAGCCGAGTTTGTTGTTAATGATTCTTTCCATGGTTTTCCCAACAGATTCGAGTACATCACTTGGTCTATAGTTAAGGTGGTCTTCATTGGAATTATTTGATGTTGGGATCAAACTGGTAGCTGCAGTTTTAAAGTTATCTGGGAAATAAGCTGAGGCTAGTCCAGCATTGAAGAGGGTGGTAACTACCGTAATGGGGTTATCAGGAGGATGTGTGAGTAGCTGATAACCAATGCCCGAGTTACCTAGAGACACTTAGGGGGGAAGAGAAGTTTGACCTCGATGAACGTTGAGTTGTAAGTATGTGGCTGTTTGTAAAGGAATGCATACGTATATTCATCAGGGTAAAAGTGGCTGGGTCTATTTTGTATATACGTATGCATGCATACGTATATTTATCAGGGTAAAATGGGCTGGGTCTACTTTGTATATACTGTGTGACTGAGTGTTGTCATGGGATAAGGGATGTGGGGGATGGGGTAGAAAGACGCCTTCGCAGCGTCGCTGAAAAATGCTGACGATATGTTGAAGGCTCGCGTGTAAAGTGTTGTTATGTTTGAGACCGTTGACGTCTGTTTTGAGTGTGGCTTTGAGTCTGCGGTTTTTGTTTTATTTTCATCAAGTTTTGCTGGGATCGAATTCAGCTTTGTTCTGCTATGGTGACAGACGATTTCCAGTGTCTGTTGTGGTTTTCTGTAAGGCTGTTGAGGATGTGGTTGCGAAGTGTAGTGTTCCCAGTGTACTTGCCGTAATCGATGTCTGTTTTGGGCAAATCGTCGACGGCAGCATTAGAGGAGTCATTTTGCTTTTTCATAGGAGAAGGAGGAGGATTTCGGAGTGTGTGTACTCTTGGGGGATTTTTGCATCAGCAGCATGATAACGCCGCAGCGAATCAGATATCACAACCTACCTTTAGTAAATGTTTGAAAATTGGTCCCTTTTCGGATCCTCTAATTCTCATCATTTTGGCTCAGGATACTCACAGCTACCATCGTTCACTTATACTTTCCAATGCAAAACATATGTAATGTTAATCAGCTTAACAAAATATCGCTTTTTGGCTCCTTTCCCTGAAACGGCAAAGGCTAGAAACCCAAAAAACAAACGTACAGTATTTTCAAAATAAACGGACGACGGAGCTAAAAGTTAGAGATTGGACACCAATTACATACAGACGTTAGATGACGCAGACAATGCCGTACTATTATTGCTCCACCCCCCCCCCTCCCCCACTGTTTCCTTTCTTTACTTCCGTATAGAAGCAAAATATTGCAGGCGAATGTCGTCATCTGTAAACAACTGGTTCCCACGCTCTAACGCTTAAGTTTCCACTACCCGATTGTTTTATAATCTTAGAACAATGCAACCTGTATCCAACTACTGGTCATATACGGTATAAAAGGCTACGCTGTCGACTACCGGCAAGACTGGTTTCTAAGTGGCTAGGTTTCTCCCAGCGTTTACATTTACTTACAGATAAGTGAAGCAATAAAAGTGTTAACACTCAGAACATATATACACTTACAACGAAAAAGTTTAATGCAAATGTTTCGTCAGATATGCTTCACCCTCCACACTGCCTTTCATCAACAGCCAAGCAAGGACGCTAAAGCTATGGGGACAGATTTATGCAAGTACAGTTACACAGATACACTTGACCACACAGACCCATGGTCCAAGCGAGGTGGTCCGAGACAATGATCTACACTGTAAACAAGTCTGACCCCAGACACGTAAAGCAATCGACAAACAAGGGGAAAAAATAATCAAGAGGGGCACGACCCTAGATCATGTCGGTAATAACATTGGCTATAATGACGTGGCGTCTGCTGACCAGCGTAGTGCTTGGACAGACGTCATCACACACACACCTGGTCGCGCCGTCGTGTTCAAGAATCGTACCTTCGTCCTTCAACGTCGCGCCGTCGTGTTTATGTACTTACACATGTTAAAACCGACAGGTCATTAAAACGACAATCGTGTGCTCGCGAACGCCGGCCAGTGATCCCTGGGTAAGTTCGCCCCTGACGTCAGGTGATACGAATATATCGGTGACTAAATGACCATGACAAACCTGAGGTAATCATGGGGGGATCCTATTCCTGTCCGGGTGTTCGACCTGAAGGCAAGCAATGTCTGGTTCGCAGAAATTGCTTATCATTTCTATGATAAGCCAACGTAAGGAAGCAAATGTTTCACTGTAAAATACTGGAATGTGACCGAAGTTATATATTCGAGAATCTTCCTCGGATAATTATACAAGCCTTGTGTGGACTGATTGAATCTCTCAAAGAAAAAGATAATCCTCGCATTAACTTTATTTATTCAAAATTATTACAATAACAATTTCTGAAGATGATTAATCCTCCAGGAGAGAATATATGAACTGGCATCTGGAAGTACACGTCCATCAAGGGAAGCAACGATTCAAATCTTCCCACGATCTACCACCAACTACCTCTCTCTCTCTCTCTCCCGCTTTCCTTCTTTTACCATAACTTTACCTTCACCTGTCTCACCTCTTCATTTCTTCTTTCCTTAAAAAAGAAAAGAAAAAACTACTATTCCATCCTTAACGTCTAGTGGTGACATCATTATTCACACCATCAACCTCCGCTATAACATGTAAGCACACTTAACCAGAATATCAAACTATGAGGATGATGCAAAGATTTTGAATCACAGAGCAGTCAACATATTTTCATCATCTCTTTTTCGGGGATGGAGAGAATAATGTTTTTGACGTGCCACGGAGATCAGGTCTACAGCCACTGCAGTGTTGAGTACGTGAAGGATAAGATACAACGATCAAAACGCACTACCACTGACTGATTATGTCTACACCAAGGGCATCACACTTCTCCCATGATAATCTAATGGTGAAAATTAAAATAAGTACAAGTATTTCACTGTTCCACGGCTGAAGTGAAAGTGAACGAACATTCGCTTGACGTTCGGCCACAGCAGCATCCAATTTGGAATTACTGAGGTCATCTCCGTCAGTGGCGAGACTCAAACATGATCGTCCGATGTTTCAGTGTCAGGTTAACAGTGGCTCAGGGTCAAGGTTCCTGCTTGTATCATCATGAGGAGGACGGGTCTCCTGCAGATCTACGAGTCTCGCTACGACGGTTGTACAACTACATGACCCACCTTGTTCATGCTGCCCAGACACAGCTCTAGAAGATAATCACTAATGCATCATTCCCCTTCAAGCTATTGACCAATCACTAGGTTCATCTGAATTAGTCACTGGTACACCAAAACCCTTGTCAATGTTGCTCACGTACCACACCAGACTACGACGCTAATACAGGAGAGTAGCTGGGTACTGTAGGGAGCTGGGGGTCCCTGCACTTTCTGCTAGCCTACGGGGTTGGGGGTTGAAGACTCCAGTCCTACGAATATTATTAGCTCACAAAAGGTGCATGTGATCCCTGAGGGCAGCGTGCCTGCAACTGCATTCGACAAAACAGGCTGGTCCGTGTAGGTGAGTGGTATGTGAGAGGAATGCATGATTAATGTAAAGGGTTGGAATTTCCAAAGATACGTCAGGTTTTTGTGTGTAACACGGCTGATGGAGTGGGACCCTTGAGTGGGATGGAGTGAAGGGTGTGAGATCAGGCCTGCAAGACGATACGCATGGTCATGCAGGAGAAGGGGTGTGGCACTGGCGATGATGAGGCAGCAGTTGGAAAAGGATGATTGATTACCAGTGTGTCAGTACAAGATTAATGGCTTCGAAGCTAACGTATGAGAGGGTGGGTTGCCAATGTGGCACGTAACAACAGAGAAAAGGCTAACGGTAGGTGGCTTCTAGAGAGGAACAGAGGAAGTAGAGCCATGGGAGAAATCATAGTGTGATGGACAGCTTGAATAGATGGGTTGGGGATGAGAAAGGAGGAGGGAGTGATTACTGAGTATGAGATACAATACCAAATGGAAATGACAATAGCGAAAGTATACGTCATGTGCATCAGCAGACACAAGTGTTGTTAGGACGAACTTTTAACACAGATATCTTCACACATGTGCATGGCAAAGACACAGGAAGAGGAGAAAATAAAAGCGTGACTGATATGTTTGTTATGCAAGAGCATGATTAGCGGCGTGCATGATGTTCAGCCTTGGACGAGGGAACCTTAAGTGGGAGCCTGGCAGATTATATGGCAGTAAATCAGTAATACATATGTTAAGCCTTTAAGGAACTTGACGTGAGTGAAAAATATAAGATGAAAAAAAAAACATGAATGAAATAGTGAAATCTAACTTCAAAGTTAAATCAACAGCTAAAAGGATCTGGAACATTAGGGATGACAGTGAGGTAATGTGGCGGCAGTTTAAGACAGCACCACTGGAAGCTGCAATGGAACTGTGACGTAAATACGTCCAGTGTGCAACATGATGGAATGAAGATCTGAAGCTGGTGGAGGAGAAAAGCAGGGTTTGGAAGAGGATATTTTGAATCTGCTCCACAACAAAGATGAACAAAGGGAAACGGGCGTGGAATATAACGCCCTGAAGAGAAAAGTTTACGGTAGATGGTATTTATAGAAAAAAGGAAATACAATGAGAATACGTTAAAAAGTTATATTCATAATGTAAATTAAAAGAATTAGTCAAAGGAAGAATATGAGAGACAGAACATGGAAATGACTGTGAAAGAGACATGCCACTGGCAATTTGGGATTAGAGAAATAAACAGAGAGGAGTGGATATATGGGAAGGACCATACAATGGAGGAGCATCTGACATATTGATACTGTATGATTCGTCGTACGCTGAACCCTAACGGTC
The DNA here is from genome assembly GCF_036320965.1 of Panulirus ornatus. Lineage (NCBI taxonomy): Eukaryota > Metazoa > Arthropoda > Malacostraca > Decapoda > Palinuridae > Panulirus > Panulirus ornatus. The sequence goes on from NC_092226.1 coordinate 17,151,050, forward strand.
ATCCAACGATTTTAATTTCAAGCATGAGAGAGATACCTAAACACCTGAAATATTTACATTCAATCGTATCTTTTGACTTATTTTAATAAAATATCGAAAAATCTAACGCTATACATATGTAAAAAATTATCTTTCAATTTACTGTACCATGAAGACAACAAATCTGTTCCACCTGGGATATGATGTAAACATCTCAAGCCAGCATTCCGTAGCGAGCTTCCTTGCATATTACGTCACAACTTCCTGGGATAAAGGTAATATATATATATATATATATATATATATATATATATATATATATATATATATATATATATGTGTGTGTGTGTGTGTGTGTGTGTGTGTGTGAAATGTCATTTTTTCCGCAAATTTACTTACAGATTTTGAACTGATTTCAAACAGGTTCTGTTTTCTTAATTTTACCAAATTTGGTACAACTGTGTGGCAGCAGCTACAGAATCATTCGAACCTTGATCCGAACATATATATTCGAAGCTTTATTGTAGTCAAGATTGCCAACTACCAAGATCAAGTCGAGGCCAGACTGTCATTACGTTAGGCCAGATGTAAATATTCATCAAAACCGTAAAGAAACTTTTGTCTTTAACTGTACTTCAATATTATTGTGAAGAATTTCTCCAGCACTTTTACTCATTCTATCACTATCATGTAATTCATATATGACTCTGAGACACTTAAATTTTTGGTAATCCATTCGTACGTGGTTCGTGGCGGTACTGCAGGTATCACATACTGGGGCAAGTCTCCTCTCCATTAAATGACACTGGGTCAATATAGTATGACCAAAAATCAGTCGACAAAAATTTACTTCAAAATAGTGGTTCTTTCGAAGGAAGGACGCCATACTTCAAAACATTTCTTACAACCTCTGTAGTATGTAATATTCTCTTAGGTTTCCGCGTCTCATCTGTCTGGCTTGCCATTTACATCTAACTTCATCATCTATTCTGCTTTCTAAAATCATTGTGAGGTATAACTCTCGTATGTAAATTGCTAGATACACCTGCTCTGGCCCCCAAGCATCTGCTGTGTTTCATTACGGTTGATAACAACATGTCCAGAAAACCAGCGAAATCCTCCAATCTTCTGCTGTGAGCTCATTCTTACAATCCAACCTTAGACTTTCTGATGTACAGGATGTTTATGGCTGTTTCCATGCTGTTCCTGCAGAGTTCGATCTCAGGAACCTTCCAGGGAGGGAACCAAGCAGAATCTACTTCTCGACTCTAGTTAAAGTCCAAATAATCCTTCTTAATGACATTTCTATGCCGGTCAAATACCTTTACCCTCTTACCAGCTTATATGTGGGGTTAGATCTTGTCAATTTAAGCTTAAAGAGATGCTTTCAGCCAAGTCCTTCTCGTCTTAACTTCATTCAGGAGTTCGCCACACTCTGCATAAGAGGCTTTCAACGTCAGAGGTTGTGAATGTTCCTGTACACATCTTAACAGAGAACGTCGACCATCCGCAGAATGTCATCAACGGCCGAGGAATATATATCTTGGAACCACATTCCAGTTTTGGTCTACATGATGAATCCTATGACCTCAGCGTGGCTTTCCTATCTCCTCCTCCTTCTCCTCCTCCTCTGGTGTAGAGAGACATTGCCTTCAAAATACTTTGCGACTTTCATACTTTACGAGCTACCCCTTTTAATTAGACGAGTCCACGTCAATCCTCTACCAAAAAAACTCATGCCAGAAAATCTCGCCACCTCTTCGTAATATGGAGTGAAAGTGCCTTTCCATAGCACATGTGGAACTGATGATCTTGTAAAATGTACAGTTATAATTATAGTATCGTATTTACCGAGGATGTCAGGCGCCTCAAACCCACTTCAAGAGATGATAACGTACAGCAGACAATCAAACCATCAACAAAGAGGGGTATTTCAACGCCCACTAGCACAGTGTGCCTAACCTTCTTCACGTTAGCGATGGAGCAGAGAACACTTAACACGCTGCCCTGAGGCGTAACTTCATGGGGAAGCTGGTAACGTAGGTGGAGGTGGAAAAAAGCTGTGAATTGTATCTGGAAGGTGTGTATGGAGGCAGGAAGTGTCTGATGATTGGACCAAGGCAGTCACTGTTCCACTGTATATAGAAAAGGTGAAGGATAAGTACGTGTAAAAATTATAGAGGATTCAGTCTCCTTAGCATAGTGGGCCGGGGGTATGGTACAGCAGAAAATGACTATCGTAAAAGATCAGAACAGTCCTCGGTAACGTGAAACAAAAGAGTGTACGCACCAGATTTCTACACACACCAGTACTGCTGTTGTCAAGAAAACTATGGATTCTGGAAAGACATATGATCAAGAAAATAGGAAAGTTCTCAGGGAGGTTCCAACTCTATATGGCGTGCTTCGGGAAGTTGAAATGGTGTTGAATAAATCTTATACTGGTAGCAGCGCATGTGCGAGAGTAAGAGGATTTATGTAGATATGTAGCAAGTGTGGCGAGAGCGTATGACGTCATCATGGTTATGTAATGTTGTTTTTTGTTGATGGGATCCAACGTGACGTGGGAGCAAAATGGGGCATGGTGTGAGGTAGGAGCAATATGGAGTAAGGCGCGAGCTGGGAGCAATGTGGAGGTGGGAGCAAGATGCATGACTATACTGTAGTACTTAAGAATGAAGACAGAGACTTGAACTGTTGTATACAGATGATAATGTTACGCTAATCAAACCGGAGGAGGAACTGGATAAACTGATGGGCCACCCCATGAAACAGATTAAAGTGACGACAGATAGACTGATATAAACATACAGATAAAGAGAAGGATAGATATATAGACAGATAGAAATACAGACACGGGCAAACAAACCGAGATAGACAGAAAGACAGATAGATATATACATTATCACCCCTGGCATAGGTGATGATGACCACTGCCAACTTTACAAACCAATCACAATTAATCATTACTATATCATCCTTGCAAACTACACTTAGTCAATCATCATTACCCTTGTAAATCACAATGTAGTGACACAAGGTCACCTTAATGACGTCAGCTACTGACAAGATGACAGCCTGTCACCTCACCTGACCTAATAATCCTCGGAAGAATGTGTTTGGCGTCCCATCCTACACATCTACACCTGTGGTACTAATCCCTGACACCTAGACTCAATGCCGGAGGTAGCAGGTCCAAAGTTGCCTTTGTAATTACAGACGACCTGACGCTCTCCATAAGAAGCGCTGCCCTGATCAGCTGGGAGAAGGTCAGAGGCTTGCAACATTCGGCTCCGACGTTTCTAAACCCTTTTGGTAACAGCTACTCCTCACAGACCTCGTCACTTCGGTACCTTGAAGTCTTGGCGATGTAACTTCAGACTCAAACCGCCCTTAGGGCGTCTCCTCCGTCAGTAGATGTCCTACCGGAACTCCTGATGCTCCATCTTCCTGGCAGACTTCACTGTGGTGCC